>NW_024080452.1:1432878-1487944 GCF_014754425.2 Oryx dammah
TGTGGGCACCTGTTGTAAGGACGGGGAGGCAGCCTCTAGTGCCCACATACATAGTCGGCTAGTTGGTGCACGTGTGGGACTTGGCGTGCGTAGGCAGCATCCTGCAGTTGAGTTTCTTTTCACTATTTCATGTCGGTCAGTAAGAAAGCTAATGCTCTCCTGTCTTCGATGACCTTTCCCAAGGTTTCTAGAACTGTGGTAGAGAGATGAGATGATGGGACCATTCTGTTAATAACCAGCATCTGAGTGAAGTGCAGATTTCTTTCCATTTGTGTGGGCTTAACCTATGTTTTCTCATGTGTAAAACAGTGATAGTGGTACTATATGGTTGTTGGGAGGACTAATGGGATAATACTGTGAATTGGTTAGAAAAATGCCTGTGGCATATTTAGTGTTCAGCAATGTTCCTTGAGATCTATTACAGAACCCAGTTGAGGAATAGACGTTGAGGCTAAGAGGAAGTTACCACATGAATCATATATTGATCACCAGTTTTCAGACTCTTAAAAGAGCATATAATGCATTCATCATGAGCCACCAGACTGGACGCAATTTTGCCTGCCCCTGGGATTCTGAAGGCTCTTCCATAAGACATGTTAATGACACACATAGGGATGTATGTCCAGAGTTAAAGGGATCAGCAAGAGATGCTGAGATGCCCTGGGAGTAGCAATAGTGGGAAGGCACCACTAGGCTTGATAGGCAGGTGGAGATTGCAGTGTTACTAGAACCCAGTGAGAGCTAGAACCTTGCAGGCAGTCTACTAGCAGAAGACTGAGGGATGGGAAGACATAGTCACTGTACAGCTGCAGTGTGGGGCAGGGAGAGGGGTAAGAAAAACACACTGACCTCTCTTTCCTCCCCCTTTCTAATCTCCTACTGATGCCTCCCATTGGCTGAAAGAGGCAAACTGGCAAAGAAATCCTAACAAAGCAATTCATGCAGCCAGTCTCCTGGGGGCACAGAGTAGAGCAGAAAATCTGTGGATGCAAAGGAGGCTAATCACCACCTTCACTAACTCATCTCACAGATTGAGAGTGTTCCAGTTAATGGAGTGCTTGGATGGATAAACCTTCAACTAAATCAGCTCACAGTTTAGTTATTTCCTTCAGTCTTCATATCCTGTAGCACGATGAGCAGCAGTCAAGATGGCAGCTCCCAAGAAAGCAGAAATGTGCCAACACACAATCTGACTCTGGGGTGCTCAGAGTAGATCACGTGATACCTTCTGGTCACCGTGATCTTGGAGCTGAGCCATAGTACCTGGTAATATAATATTACTAGTTCTCAAACTTAACTGTGCATTGGTTAAGATTTCTAAATTACATAATTACATAATTTAAATTACATAAAAAGTTTAAAGATCACCTTGTGTCTTAGTCTGTTAGGGCTGCTACAACAAAATACCATAGACTGGACGATTTGTAAACAAAAAAAATTTTACTTCTTACGGTTCTGGAGGCTGGAGGTCCAAATCAAGGGGTCAGCAGATTTGATGTCTGGTGAGAGCCTACTTCCTGGTTACTAAACACTGAGGTGTATTCTTTCCATGTCTTCATGTTGCAGAAGGGGCAAGGGCGCTCTTTGGGGGCTCTTATTTTAAGGGCATTAATCCCATTTGTGAGCATTCCACCCTCATGACTTAATTACCTCCACAAAGCCCCATTTCCTAATAACATCACACTGGGGCTTATGTTTCAAATAGGAATTTTTGACCATGGGAACTAAGCCACACACACTGGGCACTCATATTGGGGAGAGGAACACATGAGGAGGATGCAGAGGTGGATACTTGCGACCCCTGCCAATGGGGGCTGAGGAGGCCAGCAAAGGAAAAGGAAGACCCAGGAACCCTGCCTGTGGCCCTTGAGACCTCTCTGAAGGTGCCCCTAGATGATGCTCATTTCATTCATTTCTGGGCTACACTCTTCAGTGAGGTGATGTGACTCTGCTGTTTACTCTGAGCCACACAAACCCAGCTGAGACTCGTGGTGAAAGGACTGCCTCACACCAGGTCCTCCAGCAGACTAATCCCACGGGCTGCATAAAGAGAACCCAACTCGCACAAGGGACTCTGTTCCTTGAGAGGAAGATGAAGTGCAGAGCAGAAAGTTAAGTGATCTGTGTGTGTTGGGGGTGGCGTGGGGTGGGGGTTGGCAATGGATTGACTTTTATGACTCTAGATTAAATTCATTCCATTTAATCTAGAACATTTGAAGATTTTTCTGTGGGGTGGGTGAGGAATGCCTTTTCAGAGATGAATCTTTCTTTTAATTGGACTATAATTGCTTTACAATGTTATGTTAGTTTCTACTGTATAGCACTGTGAATCGGGTATGTGTATACAGATATCCCCTTCCTCTTAGGTCTCCTTCCCACCTCACCCCCATCCCAGCCCTCTAGGTCTCCACAGAGCACCAAGCTGAGCCCCCTGTGTGGTACAGCAGCTTACCACTAACTATTTTACATGTGATAGTGTATATATATCAGTGCCACACTCCCAATTTGTCCCATCTGCTTCCCCCCAGCCCCATATCTACAAGTCAGTTCTCTATGTCTGTATCTCTATTCCTGCTCTGCAAATAGGTTTCTCTGTACGAGAGATTCGATATATATGTATTAATATATATTTGTTTTTCTCTTTCTGACTTACTTCAGTCTGTGCAACAGACTCTGTGTTCTTTCATGTCACTCCAAATGATTCAATGTCATTCCTTTTAGTGACTAATATTGCATTGTATATATGTACCTCCTGCATGCATGCTAAGTCGCTTCAGTTGTGTCTGACCCTATGGATTGTAGCTGGTGAGGCTCCTCTATCCATGGGATTCTCCAGGCAACAATACTGGAGTGGGTTGCCATGCTCC
Organism: Oryx dammah; assembly: GCF_014754425.2. Lineage (NCBI taxonomy): Eukaryota > Metazoa > Chordata > Mammalia > Artiodactyla > Bovidae > Oryx > Oryx dammah. Next base: position 1,435,746 of record NW_024080452.1, read on the forward strand.
CCTCCAGGGGATCTTCCCAACCCAGAGACTGAATCTGCATCTCTTATATCTCCAGCATTGGCATGTGGGTTCTTTACCATTAGCACCATCTTGGAAGCCTGTATATATGTACCACATCGTCTTTATCCATTCCTCTTTTATTGGACATTTAGATTGTTTCCCTTCTCTTGATGTTGTTCAGTCCCTAAGTTGTGTCCAACTCTTTGTGACCCTAGGGACTGCACCATGCCAGGCTTTTCTGTTCTTCACTATCTCCTGTAGTTTTCTCTAACTCAAGTCCATTGAGTCATTAATGCCATCCAAGCATCTTATCCTCTGTCACCCCCTTCTTTTCCTGGCCTCAATATTTCCTAGCACCAGGATCTTTTCCAATGAGTCGGTTCTTCACATCAGGTGGCCAAAGTATTGGCACTCAGCTTCAGCATCAGTCCTTATAATGATAATTCAGGGTTGATTTCCGTTAGGATTGACTGGTTTGATCTCCTTACTGTCCAAGGAGACAAGAGTCTTCTTCAACACCACAGCTCAAAAGCATCAATTCTTTGGCACTCAGCTTCTTTATCGTCCAGCTGTCATATCTGTTCATGACTACTGGAGAAACCATAGCTTTGACTATAAAGAACTTTTTCAGCCAAGTGATGTCACTGCTTTTTTTTTTTTTTTTTGTACATAAGTGGTATTTATTGCATCTGCATCTGAATGCACTATTTTTTTTAACTTTATAATATTGTATCGGTTTTGCCATACATCAACATGAATCCACCACGGATGTACACGTGTTCCCAATCCTGAACCCCTCTCCCACCTCCCTCCCCATACCATCCCTCTGGGTCATCCCAGTACACCAGCCCCGAGCATCCTGTATCCTGCATCAAACCTAGACTGGCAATTCATTTCTTATATGATATTATACATATTTCAATGCCATTCTCCCAAATCATCCCACCCTCTCCCTCTCCCACAGAGTCCAAAAGACTGTTCTATACATCTGTGTCTCTTTTGCTGTCTCACATACAGGGTGCTTTTTAATGTGCTTTCTAAATTTGTCATTGCTCTCCTTCCAAGGAGCAAGCGTCTTTTAATTTCATTGCTACAGTCACCATCCACAATGAGTTTGGAGCCCAAGACAATAAAGTCTGCCACAGTTCCCACTTTTTCTCCTTCTATTTGTGATGAAGTGATGGGACCAGTTGCTATGATTTTCACTTTTTTGAATGTTGAATTTTAAGCCAACTTTTTCACTCTCCTTTTTCACCCTCATCAAAAGGCTCTTTAGTTCCTCTTAGCTTTCTGCTATTAGTGGTATCATGTGCATATCTGAGGTTGATATTTCTCCTTAAAATCTTGATTCCAGCTTGTGATTCATCCAGCTTGGCCTTCACACAATGTACTCTGCATATAAGTTAAATAAGCACGGTGACAATATACAGCCTTGAAGTACTTTCTCAATTTTGAACCAGTCCATTGTTCCATGTCCGGATCTAGTTGTTATTTCTTGACCTGCATATAGGTTTCTCAGAAGACAGGTAAGGTGGAGTGGGATTCCCATCTCTTTAAGAATTTTCCACAGTTGGTTGTGATCCACACAGTCAAAGGCTTTAGCATAGTCAGTGAAGCAGAAGTAGATTTATTTCTGGAATTCTCATACTTTCTCTATGATCCAAAGGATATTGGCAATTTAATCTCTGGTTCATCAGCCTTTTCTAAATCCAACTTGTACATCTGGAATTTCTCGTTTCACATACTGGTGAAAACTAGCTTGAAGTATTTTTTTGAGCATTACTTTGCTAGCATGTGAAATGAGTACAATTGTATGGTAGTTTGAACATTCTTTGGCATTTCCCTTCTTTAGGATTGAAATTAAAACTGACCTTTTCCAGTCCTGTGGCCACTGCTAAGTTTTCCAAATTTGCTGGCATATTGAGTGTAACACTTTAAAAGTATCATTTTTTAGGATTTTAAATAGCTCAACTGGAATTCCATCACCTCCACTAGCTTTGTTCACAGTAATGCTTCCTGAGGCCTACTTGACTTTCACACTCCAGGATATCTGGCTCTAGGTGAGTGACCACACTATCGTGGTTATCTGGGTCATTAAGATCTTTTTTGTACAGTTCTTCTGTGTATTCTTGCTACCTCTTCATAATATCTTCTGCTTCTGCTAGGTCCTTGCCATTTCTTTTTTTTAAATATAAATTTATTTATTTTAATTGGAGGTTAATTACTTTACAATATTGTATTGGTTTTCCCATATGTCAACATGAATCTGCCACAGGTATACACGTGTTCCCCATCCTGAACCCCCCTCCCTCCTCCCTCCCCATACCATCCCTCTGGGTCATCCCAGTGCACCCGCCCCAAGCATCCAGTATCATGCATCAAACCTGGACTGGCCATTTCTGTTCTTTATCATGTTCATTTTGCATGAAATGTTCCCATGGTATCTCCAATTTCCTTGAAGAGATCCCTAGTCTTTACCACTCTATTCTTTTCCTCTATTTCTTTGCATTGTTCACCTAAGAAGTCTTTTCTTATCTCACTTTTCTTTGGGACTCTGCATTCAGACGGGTATATCTTCCCTTTTCTCCTGTGCCTTTCACTTCTTTCCTTTTCTCATCTATTTGTAAGGCCTCCTAAGACACTTTGCCTTCTTGCATTTCTTTTTCTTTGGGTTAGTTTTGGTCCCTGCTTCCTGTACAGTATTCCATCTGTAGTCCATCTACCAGATCTAATCCCTTGAATCTATTCCTCACCTCCACTGTATAATCATGAGGGATTTGACTTAAGTCATACCAGAATGGCCTAGTGATTTTCCCTACTTTCTTCAATTTAATCCTTGATTTTGCAATAAGGAGCTCATGATCTGAGCCACAGCTATTCCAGGTCTTCTTTTTGCTGTTAACCTTTACCCTGCTTCATTTTGTACTCCAAGGCCATCCCTGCCTGTTACTCCAGGTATCTATTGACTTCCTACTTTTGCATTCCAGTCCTATATGATGAAAAACATCTTTTTTTGGTGTTAGTTCTAGAAGGTGTTGTAGGTCTTCATAGAACCATTCAACCTCAGCTTCTTTGGCATTAATGGTTGGGGTATAAACTTGGATTATGTGTTGTTGAATGGTTTGCCTTGGAAATGAACTGAGATTACTGTCATTTTTGAGACTGCACCCAACTGCTGCATTGTAAACTCCCTTACGGACTGTGAAGGCTGCTTCATTTCTTCTAGGGCTTTTTGCCCACATTATTAGATACAATGGTTCTGTGAGCTAAACTCACCATTCCTATCCATTTTAGTTCATTGATTCCTAAGATGTTGATGTTAAATCTTACCATCTCCTCCTTGATCACATCCAATTTACCTTGATTCTTGGACCAAGCACTCGAGGTGCCTATGCAGTATTATTCTTTACAACATCAGATTATACTTTCACCACCAGACACATCCACCACTGAGCATTATTTCTGCTTTGGACCAGCCTCTTCATTCTTCCTGGAGCTATCTCTCCCCTCGTCCCCATAGCATACTGGACACCTACTGACCTAGGGGTCACAGCAATATGACATCTTCTGGTATCATATCTTTTTGCCTTTTTATACTGTTCATGGGGTTCTCAAGGCAAGAGATGCATGGCCATGTTCTGGTATTATAATATTGTAAATATACATGCCCTGGCTATTGTAAATGGTACTGCAGTGGACATTGGAGTACATGTATCCTTTCGAATTATGGTTTTCTGGATCATATTGTTCTATGTTAACTTTATAAAGGCTCCCCAAACTGTTGCAATTTCAGTTTACATTTCTTGAGATAGGTAGAATAACGTCTATTTTAATAGGACTGCTGTAAGAAACTACCATAGACCGGGTGGCTTAGAAGACAGAAACTTGTTGTCTCAGAGTTCTGGAGGCTACAAGTCCAAGATCAAAGTATAACCAGGTTTTGATCCTTCTGAGGGCATTAGGGAGAATCTGCTCTGCATGTCTCTTCTGGCTTCTAGTGGTTTGCTGGCCATCACTGGTGTTTCATGGGTTTTAAGTGCATCGCTCTAATCTCTTCCTTCATGTCCAAATGACATCTCCCTGTATCCATATCTGAATATCCCTATTTATAGGACACCAGTCACATAAGATCAGGGATCCTCCCTACTCTAGTGTGACTTCATCCTCACTTCTAACTTCAGTAACAACTGCATCTTCAAATAAGATCACATATGAACTTTCAGGGACATAATTCAAAGATTTACCTATAATAAATCTTAAGGTAGAAAGAGCATATATTTTTTTAGTTGGACAGACTGAGTTTAATCCTTTCTTTACCAGTGCTTTTCTGATTCAGTTTTATTTTGTCACCTGCAAACTAAGGATGATGCTTTAATAGATTTACTGGTTAAATAATAAATATATAATTATTATTATTTATATATAATTACAAATAATTTATATTATTATACTTTATATTATAATGTTATAACATAACTTTGTATATTGATAATAATTATATAATTATATATTCTTTATAATTACATAACATATAAATAAAATATAATTTCTATTATAAAGTTTTAATTATATAATTAAAATATAATTAATATATAACTTAAATATATAATCAAAATATAATTAATTTTATGATTTTATAATTTTATAATTATATAAGCATAAAAAATACCCAGCTGTGTATGTGACTGGTGATAGAAGCAAGGTCCGATGCTGTAAAGGGCAACATTGCATAGGAACCTGAAATGTCAGGTCCGTGAATCAAGGCAAATTGGAAGTGGTCAAACAGGAGATGGCAAGAGTGAACGTCGACATTCTAGGAATCAGCGAACTAAAATGGACTGGAATGGGTGAATTTAACTCAGATGACCATATATCTACTACTGCGGGCAGGAATCCCTCAGAAGAAATGGAGTAGCCATCATGGTCAACAGAGGAGTCCGAAATGCAGTATTTGGATGCAATCTCAAAAACAAAAGAATGATCTCTGTTCATTTCCAAGGCAAACGATTCAATATCACAGTAATCCAAGTCTATGCCCCAACCAGTAATGCTGAAGAAGCTGAAGTTGAATGGTTCTATGAAGACCTACAAGACCTTTTAGAACTAACACCCAAAAAAGATGTCCTTTTCATTATAGGGGACTGGAATGCAAAAGTAGGAAGTCAAGAAACACCTGGAGTAACAGGCAAATTTGGCCTTGGAATATGGAATGAAGCAAGGCAAAGACTAATAGAGTTTTGCCAAGATAATGCACTGGTCATAGCAACCACCCGCTTCCAACAAAACAAGAGAAGACTCTACACATGGACATCACCAGATGGTCAACACCAAAATCAGATTGATTATATTCTCTGTGGCAAAAGATGGAGAAGCTCTATACAGTCAACAACAACAACAAAAAAAAAAACCGAGAGCTGACTGTGGCTCAGACCATGAACTCCTTATTACCAAATTCAGACTCAAATTGAAGAAAGTTGGGAAAACCACTAGACCATTCAGGTATGACCTAAATCAAATCCCTTATGATTATACAGTGGAAGTGAGAAATAGATTTAAGGGCCTAGATATGATAGATAGAATGCCTGATGAACTATGGATGGAGGTTTGTGACATTGCACAGGAGACAGGGATCAAGACCATCCCCATGGAAAAGAAATGCAAAAAAGGAAAATGGCTGTCTGGGGAGGCCTTACAAATAGCTGTGAAAAGAAGAGAAGCAAAAAGCAAAGGAGAAAAGGAAAGATATAAGCATCTGAATGCAGAGTTCCAGAGAATATCAAGAAGAGATAAGAAAGCCTTCTTCAGCGATCAATGCAAAGAAATAGAGGAAAAGAACAGAATGGGAAAGACTAGAAATCTCTTCAAGAAGATTAGAGATACCAAGGGAACACTTCATGCAAAGATGGACTCAATAAAGGACAGAAATGGTATGGACCTAACAGAAGCAGAAGATATTAAGAAGAGATGGCAAGAATACACAGAAGAACTGTACAAAAAGGATCTTCACAACCCAGATAATCACAATGGTGTGTTCACTCATCTAGAGCCAGACATCTTGGAATGTGAAGTCAAGTGGGCCTTAGAAAGCATCACTATGAACAAAGCTAGTGGAGGTGATGGAATTCCAGTAGAGCTATTTTAAATCCTGAAAGATGACACTGCGAAAGTGCTGCACTCAATATGCCAGCAAATTTGGAAAACTCAGCAGTGGCCAAAGGACGGGAAAAGGTCAGTTTTCATTCTAATTCCAAAGAAAGGCAATGCCAAAGAATGCTCAAACTACCGCACAACTGCACTCATCTCACACGTTAGTAAAGTAATGCTCAAAATTCTCCAAGCCAGGCTTCAGCAATATGTGAACTGTGAACTTCCTGATGTTCAAGCTGGTTTTAGAAAAGGCAGAGGAACCAGAGATCAAATTGCCAACATCTGCTGGATCATGGAAAAAGCAAGAGAGTTCCAGAAAAACTTATATTTCTGCTTTATTGACTATGCCAAAGCCTTTGACTTTGTGAATCACAATAAACTATGGAAAATTCTGAAAGAGATGGGAATACAAGACCACCTAACCTGCCTCTTGAGAAATCTGTATGCAGGTCAGGAAGCAACAGTTAGAAATGGACATGGAACAACAGACTGGTTCCAAATAGGAAAAGGAGTACGTCGAGGCTGTATATTGTCACCCTGCTTATTTAACTTCTATGCAGAGTACATCATGAGAAACGCTGGGCTGGAAGAAACACAAGCTGGAATCAAGATTGCCGGGAGAAATATCAATAGCCTCAGATATGCAGATGACACCACCCTTATGGCAGAAAGTGAAGAGGAACTAAAAAGCCTCTTGATGAAAGTAAAAGAGGAGAGTGAAAAGTTGGCTTAAAGCTCAACATTCATAAAATGAAGATCATGACATCCGGTCCCATCACTCCATGGGAAATAGACGGGAAAACAGTGGAAACAGTATCAGACTTTATTTTGTGGGGCTCCAAAATCACTGCAGATGGTGATTGCAGCCATGAAATTAAAAGACGCTTACTCCTTGGAAGAAAAGTTATTTCTAACCTAGACAGCATGTTAAAAAGCAGAGACATTACTTTGCCAACTAAAGTCCGTCTAGTCAAGGCTATGGTTTTTCCAGTAGTCATGTATGGATGTGAGAGTTGGACTGTGAAGAAGGCTGAGCGCCGAAGAATTGATGCTTTTGAACTGTGGTGTTGGAGAAGACTCTTGAGAGTCCCTTGGACTGCAGGGAAATCCAACCAGTCCATTCTGAAGGAGATCAACCCTGGGATTTCTTTGGACGGAATGATGCTAAAGCTGAAACTCCAGTACTTTGGCCACCTCATGCGAAGAGTTGACTCATTGGAAAAGACTTTGATGCTGGGAGGGATTGGGGGCAGGAGAAGAAGGGGACGACAGAGGATGAGATGGCTGGATGGCATCACTGACTCAATGGACGTGAGTCTGAGTGAACTCCGGGAATTGGTGATGGACAGGGAGGCTTGGCGAGTTGCGATTCATGGGGTCGCAAAGAGTCGGACACAACTGAGTGACTGAACTGAACTGATATATCTTTATTCCTCTCTTGGCTAGTAAATCCACTCATATGCTTGGTGAGGCCCAAACAGTCCTGGATAAGTTTCTTTATTTTTCTAGTTGGGTTTGAAAGTGGGTTGGACAAATAGAAGACAACACTAGCTTTGGAGAGTGTTTAGTTCTGGGTTGACTAGAACTAACCTCCACATTGTAGGATATTTGGCATCCAGTGATGTCACCCCATCATTGTGACAACCCCAGACAACTCTATGCATTTCCATGTGCTCCCTAGAAAAGTGAGTATTGCTCCCACTGAGGACCACATATGTTCAGGTGCAAGGTCAGCTTTAGCCCAGGATATTATAACTGAAGGAGAAGCAAAAGTTGACAAATACTCAGGCATATTTTCATTCCTAGTGAGCAGGAACCATCCATGTGGCACGCCACCAGAATGATGTAAGCACAAAGACATAGCACAAAAATGGCGTCAGGAAACTCAGGTTCCCACGTGTGACTTCTTACACAACCAGCAAAATGTTAAAGAGTGTTAGTCCTGTTCAAGTAGAAACCCCACAACAATGAAAATAAAAGCCATATCTCACCAGCACCAACCTATCTCCCCCTGTTGAGTGATTTTCAAGACCAGTGACTTGTTTCCTGCAGCTGTAGGGAAGCCCACCAACCCCTACAGCCAGCACTTGAAAGCATCTGAAGCTGAATAATGCTAATTCCTGTGACTCAGTGACTTATCTTAATATCTAAATTCTATGTGGCTTAATATGTCCCTTTGGAAGTGCCACGGTTTGAAAAATTGTCTGTAATCATTCCTTTATTTTTGATCCTAACATTATCCTTTCTTTATTCAGAGAAAGTTAGTTTCTCCTCACTCTCACTAAATAAATATTGAGAAAATATTTAAGGAATATAAGTTTTAAATAATATCTAATTATAAGCCTGCCCTAGGGGTTAGGTTATGTCTCTCTCTGGCACATGATATCACTCTTCTCCAGCCCTGTTATCCTTGGGATAAAGACTTGTACTTCTCCAGGGAACCTTAAACCGTTCAGTGAGACATCAGTTTTGGCTCCTGGCTTTAGTTTTTCCCCATTAATAACATCACATTGTTTAGTGCTTACCTCTCAGTCCCCTCACCTCCTTTGCCTCTGCCACTGCCAGCCCTTGGGGGACTCAGGGAGCAGATGGCCATTATCTGTGTTGAATTATTTTTGATGACAGACTGATCTTGTCCCATACACAATTCCCTGGGCAGTGTATGGGGCTCCCATTGTATCTCCAATATGCCAGCGGACAGACTGGAGACACAACTACAGCTTCATTCACTGACTTTCCCCATTAGTTCCATACCCATGTCTGTTGTGTACAAGAGGATTTAGGTGAAAAAGCTTCAAATTTGCATGACTATTTAGCATAAAGATGAAAAATCCTACCTCTCACAAGCTGTATGAAATTGGGAAAGGTATGGGTGTCTCTCTACCTCTCAGGAAAGGGGATGATAATAGTACCTACAATGTTGTCATAAGGATGAAAAGAGAGTCAGAAGATTTGAACATACACTTCACCAAAAGAGACAGATGGCACATAAGCACTTGAAAAGATGCTATTAAAGCCCTCATGAGTTATTAGGAAAACACAAATTAAAACCACAATGTGATACCACTACACACCAGTTAGAATTTTAGAAGTTAAACATATACCTATTTCACTCCTAGAGAGAAGAAATATAAAGTCCATACAAATGTTTGTCCATGAATTTTCATGGCAGTTTTATGTGTAACAGCCAAACTGGAAACAGTTCATCAATGCATGTCAATCTATGCCAAAACCAATACAGAATTGTAAAGTAAAAATTAAAATAAATAAATAAATAAATTTAAAAAAAAAGAAAGAAATAAAAAAGGTGAACCACTGATGCACAATGAATAAATTTCTAAATAATTACACTGAATGAGAGAATAAAGACAAAAAGACTACACAGTCAGCAATTAACTTATATGCCATTATAGAGGATACAAACTGATTATGGTAACAGAGAACAGATTGGTAGTTGCTTGGGAACAAAGGCAGGGAGAGGTTAGAGAAAGGTTTTAAGGGGACACGAAGACACTGTAGGGGTCATGGGTGCCTTCACTTGGTTGTGGGGAAGGTTCCACATATCAAACCTTACTGAATTGCGTACTTTAAGTAGATATGGTTTATTTTATGTAAATTATACCTCAATAATGCATTTTTAAAAGTGAGTGCCTGTGACACACCAGGCCTTCCATAAACATTAACTATCATAAACTTTACTGGTATACTGAAAAACTGGTATACTGAAAAATGTTTCAGATGAAAGTCTTTAAAATAGCATCTCATCAAAAGCAATATTCAATGATTGATTCTATCATCATGATATCATAACACAGCTACATTTTTTTTCTTTCCTTCTAGGGATGCTTATGAATAAAGATGAATTAAGAAAATAGTCCAGACTTTGTGGTCAAAAGGCCTGAGCTCACTGCCCATTCTGTCATCCAGTACTTTGTCCTGATATCTGACCTTGATTTTACTCTTATATAAAATAATATAAATCTACAGCATATGATTGTTCTAAGAATCAAACAAAAATGGGTGTGAATATGTTCTGCAAACCATAAGCAACACTAGGATATCAGTCATTACAACTGCAGAGGAGAGAAGCAGAGAGAAGTGTTGACAGTTTTGCAGACTCGGTAACAGAAAGAAAGCAAAATTTTTAAAACCTTGACAAAAAAAAAAAACAAAACACATAAGAGCAAGAGCTAGACCTTCCATCTCTTCAATCCTTTTACTCTGATATTCTCCCATTCAGATTGCCTAGAACACCTTTAAAATACACATTTCTAGGATCCCCTACTTTTTTTTTCTTTTTTAAAATTTATTATTATTTACTTTACAATATTGTATTGGTTTTGCCACACATAACATTAATCCTCCACGGGTGTACACGTGTTCCCAATCCCAAACCCCTCTCCCACCTCCCCCCTTTATTGAATCAGAACCCCAAGTGTAGGGATCATGAATCGAGTGTAAGGAAACCTGCCCCCAATGATTCTGATGCAACTGGCAGCACCAGGCAAAGGGTGGTCCTTTGGAAACAACTGCCTTAACCTTGAAGCCTCTCAATGAGAAACAACAGCCATCCTAGGCTCTGTTGCTCAGGTTAAACCCAACTTCAGTCTCCAGAAATGATAATGTATCTCCCATAAAGACTAGGAACGCCAAATGTTTTGAAACATCAGCAAGTGTTACAAGCATTTCCCCATCATCATTGTCCTTCTAGTCCTGAGCATCCATACTCAGGAGTCTCACTGGTCCTGAGATTGTCCTTGTAATTATCTATGTTGGTAATGCAAATGTGTGTCACTTAACTTCTTTCCAAATCAGTCCTTTCCCTCACAAAATGAAGTCATTCAGTATTGCTTTGGATGGTCCATCTGAGGTGTGGCATGATGTTTGTGTGGGATCAGCATTTAAAAATCAAGAAGTAAGAAGAAAACCAGCAGGACTGATACACATCAGCCATTTGTGCTCTTTGGGATGGTTAAAGCAGAGAAATAAAGACTTGAGTTTGCATCTCCTATCTCTTATAATCTAATCCTGTCCAGGACTCTATTCCTTCAGCCACAAGAAAAGCATCTTTTCTGTAACTTGAGAATCCACCTATAAGTTACTTCTTGGGGATTGTGGTTTCAAAACCCTCTATCAAAAGGCACTACATGAATGCAGTTAAATCTTTTATCATATGGTTCATGATGCTATGAATTTTGACCGAAAGTTGCAACAATGCCTCTAGGAGTCAGATGGAAGAATTCATTGAAGATTAAGAGCTTAGAAAATGGAGAAAGAACACCCATCTGAATGGGACAACCCCCAATTGGTTTCCATGTACAAATCCAGCCCCAGGTTGCCAGATAATCTCTGTTTTTTTTCCCCCCCTCCAAATGTAGGGCAATAGAAATAGTACTTCTGTTCTGTTGGCAAATTAAAGGAAAGCTACTTTTTTTTTCTTCTGTCGCAGCTCAGTTTTATTAGGAAAAACAAAGGATAGTACACCCTCAAGGAGTGAGGGTGGGTCGACCCCAAAGGAGAGGACTCAATCCTTCTAGGATTCTTCCTTTTATACATTTGTCTCCTCCCCACTGAGCCTGCCCTATGCAAATTGAGCTAGCCAAGAAGGGGGAGTGTTTGTTTCACCTGAAGTTCTCACTCCCGTCCATGGAGTTCCTTCTGTTCCACTTTTGCAGACTTTTTCCTTTCTTTGTCTTTTAGCCACTGCCATTTTGGACTCCTTTTTCCTATTCTAACTACCTAACATTCCCCCCTCAAGAGATGGGAGGCCCAATTCTTTGGCAATGGAGTGTCGCAGTATCTCTGGCTACTTCCTGCTGAGCTGGGACAACGAGGGGGCATTGAACCTCCCCTTCTTGCTTCTCCCAAGCCTCAGAGTCCTTATAGTGATGTCCATCTAAGGGTGAGTGATATTTTTTGTGGTCAGGTGTAGTTTTATATATCCTTGTTGAACTGGCACTCCATGTTGTAGTTTGTTGGCCTGGGCAGAGAAAAAACAGGTTAGACAATTGATAATACATGGAGCGATCATGGAGAACGCAATGGCACCCCACTCCAGTACTCTTGCCTAGAAAATCCCATGGATGGAGGAGCCTGGAAGGCTGTGGTCCATTGGGTCTCTGAGGGTCGGACATGACTGAGCGACTTCACTTTCACTTTTCACTTTCATGCATTGGAGAAGGAAATGGCAACCCACTCCAGTATTCTTGCCTGGAGAATCCCAGGGACGGGGGAGCCTGGTGGGCTGCTGTCTATAGGGTTGCACAGAGTCAAACACAACTGAAGCAACTTAGCAGCAGCAGCAGGAGCAATCATAAGCAGCATCAATATGGTGGTAACAGGGATTAGTAAGGACATTAGCCAACTCCAAATTCCCCCTTTCCAGGAGAAAGATCCCCCAAAGAGAGGTTGTAGCCACCCCAAGAACTCTCCAGCTCATTCTTTGAGATCCTGTAGGATCTGAATGTTTTTCTTGAGGTCTGTGAGACTTTCTTCAACTTAGCTGGAAGTATTTACCCAAAAACAACACACTTCATTCAAGGTGGTTCAAGTCCCTCCATTTTCAGGGATCAGGAGATCTATCTCCTGTCTATTTTGGAGTACCACCCCTGCCAAGCTGTGTTGGCTCTTTAGAGCTATCCTGAGAGATCTTATCTCCAGAAACTTAATTTTGGGAGTTTTCATTAGAATGCTGCTCATTTGTAGTTCTGAATAGGTATCTGAGATCTCCAGGGGCTCACAGGTGTATTGAGTGTCCTCTTCTGTTTTCTTCCACAACTTGACTCATGAGTAGTGAATCCAGGAGTTGTGTCCTGGCACCTTGACTACTTTGGGGGTAGTAAGTATTACAGGTAGGGGCCCTTCCATGTGGGCTGGAGTTGAGCCTTTGGGGACCCATCTTTCCAGACTATAATTAGGACTTGGGTCCCTGCAGCCTATAGTGGTAGCTCTTTAGAATTTTTTGGGTCCTGGTTGATACCCCACAAGCATATATCTTGTTGGAGTTGCCCAATGGCCATCGTATAAGACTGGAGGGTCTGTGCCTGTGGATCTAGGAAGAGGTCATTGACATAAACAAAAGGTCTCCTATATACCATCTCATAAGGACTAAGACCAACCTGCTCCTTAGGGGCAATATGCGTGCAGAGGAGAGCTATTGGTAAAGCCTCCTTCTATCCCAGGGAGGTCTCCTGGGTTATCTTTTTTTTATCACTGATTTTAAGAATTGGTTGCCTCTTTCTACTTTTCCTAAAGACTGAGGCCTCCTGGCACAATGGAGGTAATAAGTAATGCCCAATGCTTTAGAGACCCTTTGGGTGACCTTAGAAGAAAATGGTGTCCCGTTGTCACTTTGTAATGACCTGTGCAGACCAAATCTCAGAATGATTTCATGAAGCAGTTTTGTTTTTTTTTTAACACCTCCTCAGTCTGGGTGGGAAAGCCTTCAATACATACTGTGAATGTATCTGTCATAACTAATAGGTATATATACCCTTGAGATACTGATATCTGCCAGTCCTCTCCTGAGCAGGTCCCACCCCATTGGACGGGCTGGACCAGCTGGGGTCTTCAAGCTCCTTGGGGGTTGTTTAACTGGCAAGTGGGATAAGAGGAGGCCACTTGCCTTATACTTGTTTGGAGGCCTGTTCCCCTAAAGGACCTTTCTAGTAATCTTTAGAGGGCCTTCTCCCCTAAATGATTGGTGGCTTGTAAGGAGTTAACCAACTTCCACTGGAGGTTCCCAGCCAGAAAAAGGAGTTCCTCCTTTTGGAACCACCCCATATGATCTTCTTAAAAGCCCTCACTCTTAGCTTTAAGAGTATCACTTTCAGTATATGAAGGAGTGTCTGGCAAATTAGTCTGTGGAACTAAGGTGGCAACCCCTATTAGGACATTGTTCTGTACTGCTGCTCGCTTAGCTGCCTGATTGGCTGCTTGGTTCCCTCGTGCCACTTCCATGCTCCTGTTTTGGTGTACTTTGCAATGAGAGACTGAAACCTCAGCGGGCAGATAGACTGCCTCCAAGAGCCTAAGGATTTTATCACCAATTTTGATTGGGGATGCTCGGGTGGTCAAGTGGTCTCCTTCTTTCCAAATAGCAGCATGTGCATGTAGCACCAGAAAGGCATACTTGGAGTCAGTGTAAATGGCTATTCTTTTTCCTTTTCCCAGCTCTAAAGCTCAAGTCAGGGCTATGAGCTCAGCCAATTGGGCTGAAGTACCTGGTGATGAAGGTTTGGCCTCTGTGATCTCGAAATTGGAGACTACTGCATATCCAGCTCTTCTTTTCCCATCTAAGACAAAGCTGCTTCCATCAGTGTACCAGATTTCCTCAGGATTGGTCAGAGGATCTTCTGACAATCCCTGTCTGGATTTTGTCCAGTGGTCCAAGGTTTCTTAACTAGAGATCTGGAATCTAGGACTGAGCCACATGAGCTTTCTTCCCAGTGTTTTTTTTTTGCTGTCCTGGTTTCCAACCTGCTGGGCTTCTTGTTACTTCCACTGCACTGGGTTTTCTTCGTGTTCAGCTTCCACTGCATGAGATTTCACCAAGTTGGGCTTCTGCTGTGCTTGGCCTCTGCTTCACAGGAGCTGAGCAAACGTTGTTTCAGCCAGGTTAAATCCGAGAAATGGCACCATATATGTTGGAGGAGTGTGTAATTTCCTTGATTCTGTCTGCCATAGCAAAGATTTGAAATGGCAGACCAGTTTTATAGCTAGGTTACAGCTCAGTTTTATTGGGCACAAGGGCAGGCCGACGCCAAAGGAGAGGCTGAAAACTACTTTTAATTGGAATGAATGAAACACCTCCAGGTCACTATGAACTTATAGGCCTCTGATTTTTACTATTATTCAAAAGTATAATCTCTTAATAACAAAAAAAATAAAAATATACCAATATAATAAATCTTGTACCCACATAATCAGTCAATAACATATACAATCCTGCCTCCCAGAATGAACATTTTAAAGAATACAAATTAAGCTCAAATAGCTGACTCTTCATGGAAAGAGTCAAATAACTATTGGTCTGAGCAGTAACTTGTTGTCGAATCCTAATCGGCAGTGGATTGAGGTTTGGTTTTCTGTCTCTTGCAGCAGGATGTAAAAGAACCATAGTCGCCTTCTCCTCACAACCAGGATCATCCATCCCACCAGAAATAGCAGAAGGTACTCCTTACAGGGTAGCCCTGTCTCACATAGGGCCCTGCATAGGAAGAGATGGGGCCAGGGATCAAACCCTGAGATCAAGAGTGCATCCGATATTTTTCTTTGCTGGATAACATGTACATGCGTGATATGGTCAAAAATGGCTTCCCTCATTTTATTGGGAAACTCTCCTTGTACTGTAATGAAAGTGGGGAGGTGTTTTTCACAGTTGGTGCTAATGAATGACTCTTGGGGAGTATCCAATAAACCGTCGACTGAAAAAAATTGCACAACATAAAAGTTGAGAATTGTGTTTTATTCAGAGGACATTCTGAGCACTTCAAGCCTGAGAAATAGCATCCCAAATAACTCTGAGAAACTGCCCCCAAGAAGCAAGGTGAGGAGCCATTATATACAAGAGTTTTTGCA
Organism: Oryx dammah; assembly: GCF_014754425.2. Taxonomy (NCBI): domain Eukaryota; kingdom Metazoa; phylum Chordata; class Mammalia; order Artiodactyla; family Bovidae; genus Oryx; species Oryx dammah. The sequence continues at coordinate 1,451,472 of NW_024080452.1, forward strand.
ACAAAAATCAGGTGGTGGGAACATCAAAAGATAACTATTCATTAAAGAAAAACAGCTGTCTCAAGCTAATGAAATTTAGCACTTTCCTATGTATGGGAAGATGCAAAAGTTGGGGCTCACTGAAACCACTCCTTTGATATGCACCTCAGCTACCTGGGTCCAGAATCCTGCTTCTCTCCATCCTGAGTCCCTTCAGGGTACCCCGTGGGGCTGCTGCAGTGGCTGAAGGCTTGGCCGCTGGCAGCCCATTTCTCTCCATCCTGAGCTCCCTCAGGGCTCACCATCAGGGTGACTGTATTGTGATGGCTTGGTGGCTGCAACATCCTTTGTTTGCTGGTATGGCGGGCAATATTTTTCTTTGACAGAATGATGTTTCCTTTTGAAATCTGAGAATACATGTAAGCTCCAATTGACCTATGAAATGTGAGTGATGGATATCTCCAGTTGAGAACTACTGTAGGATCTTGGGTTATCTGTAACTTGGTCCTCTAAGGATTCACAGAATATAAGTGTTGTTGGGTAGTCTCATTTGGGACAGATATGGAAGAGATGAGCTTTAGTGGTTGGGGTACTAGAGAGAGCAGAGTACCCTATTGGCATTCCCAGCATTTCCCTCAAAAGGCTGAACTCTTTACACAGAAGCTCTTTGCATGGGCACGGGATAAGGGAGTCAACCAAGGATGCTGTGGCAGCTGCAGAAAGTCATCACCACCCTTTGATCTGAAGGTCAGGTCCGTGTCACCAGATTCTGGTGGCAGCTCCCTCTATGGAACGGAGTTGCTAGCAGACTGTGTGGAGAGGTGCAGAGACACTGGCCATGTCCTTCTGATCTCCTGCCAAGTCCCTCCTCAGGCTTCCTCCCTCCTCCGACATCCAGAGGTCTAGGGAGCCCAGGAATCCATAGAAGCCAGTCAGTCTCCTAGGGCACAGAATGGGGCAGAGAGTGAGGGAGAAATGAGAGTTGTTATCTCAGAAGGCTGGGGAAATCTTCACTCCTGGAACATTAGAGACTAGGGGTTTTTCAAACTCTAATATAGAGGTCCGCAATCCCCAGGCCATGAACTGGTACCAGTCCATGGCATGTAAAGAACTGGGCCACACAGCAGGAGGTGAACGGCAGGTAAGTGAGCAAAGCTTCATCTATACTTACCGCCACTCTCCATTGCTCACATCCCCCTAGATGGAACAGTCTAATTGCAGGAAAAGAAGCTCAGGGCTCCCACTGATTATAGTGAGCTGTATGTTTATTTCATCATGTATCACAATCTAATAATAATAGAAGTAGAATGCACAGTAAATGTATCCGAATCATCCCCAAACCCCCTCCCCCTTACCCCAGTCTGTGGAAAAATTGTCTTCCAGGAAACTGGTCCCTAGTGACAGATTGGGGACCACTGCCCTAATCCTCTAGCCCTCACTGGTTGATGAGGGGACTGAGAGGGACTGAAACTGCTGAGTCAGCATGTGTAAACCCAGTAAGAGACCTACTTGAGACCACAGGGATTCGTATGGCACTGGAATTTATATGACGCTAACACTAGAATAGGGTTGGCTAAAAGGGACATCTACGAGGTTATTTGCCCAACTGGGTCCCTAAGACATCAGGAATTGAGTGCAGATTTTTTTCCTCCTGAGCCAAAACATGCCTTCAGACTTTTTCCTAAGGCTCCAGGTGGCCCCTAATAATAATCCATCTTCTTGCCTTATTATGTAACAATACAAGGTGCTCTAAAATCCTTACACATAAAGCTCAGATTATTCTGTGATTTTCCTCCTTGAACCATGACTCATTCTCAGAAGGTGTATCCTTGAAGATGTCCAGACTGCTCGCCCTGGTGCTTGGTGGAGGGCACTGACAGTTTGGAAGGAGACAGAGCACCATAAAATGAAGCTTCCTGAAGGATAACGATACAAGGCCCTGGTCCCTGATGGGTTTTCTCTTCCTCTGTCCTGCAGGTCGACAGAACAGAGGTGATTCGCACCTGCATCAACCCAGTCTATTCAAAACTGTTCACAGTGGACTTTTACTTCGAGGAGGTGCAGCGCCTGCGGTTTGAGGTCCATGACATCAGCAGCACCCACAATGGGCTGAAGGAGGCCGACTTTCTGGGCGGCATGGAGTGCACGCTTGGCCAGGTGGGCCCATGACGCCCTCCCTCCCCTTTAGTCTTCTGAGGGCCTTTCTCCTTCCTTTTCTCCCCTCTCCCCTCATTCAGTCCTTGCTTGCTTTCTCCTGTTGACTTTATGTCCTTTAACGTGTAGCTTCGTGTGACGTGCGCTGCTGTGTCCATTATATTCAGTGCTGCACTTTCACGTGGATGATGGGGCAGATATGTCAGGTGTGACTTATTTTGCAAAGTTAATCATTTTTGTTTCTGAATTCCTTCATTCTGTCAATCATTCATTTAACAACTGTTTATGGAGCACCTGCTCTGCTCCAGTTGTATGTCTGCTCTTGCCTTATCCTGATACATCACAATCTTCCATCTCCCACTTCAACTGTGGGAACCAGTTCCCCGGGTATATCACTCAGTCACAGCTATCCCAAGCCTCTGGTGCCAAAAGCAGCCCAAGAGAAGGCTAAATAGATACATGGTGAATGATAAATGCTTTACTTAATCCTCACAACAATGTTGGGAAATAAACATTCATTTGTCAGAGAGAAACTAAGACTCAGAAGTAATCGGCTTGCCAGAGACCCCACACTAACAAGGGCAGAGTTACACCCAAGTGGGCCTTACTCCAAGCCCCATGATTTTGCCTTTGTAACACCTTTCCTTTTTCCCTTCCTTCCTGCTGTACCCAGAACTTGAATAAGTGCTGAGGTAGAATCTAAGTAGAAATAGTCCCTGTGCTCAAGACTAATTGGAGAAGGCTCAGTGTGTGCCCCTCAAACAGAGCCACTCACGATGTTCTCTAAGCTCTCATGAGGCAACTCATCCTGAGTTCTAAATATGCTTGTGGGCCTGCAGGGAAGGGAGAGCTTTCTGCTGGGGAGAATGACAAAAGGCATTGTGAAACCAAACTTTGAAAAAATATGGTCCAGGAGTTGAAGGAGGAGGAGGGATGTCTTCAGGTAAAAAGGCAATGTAAACAAGGCATAGAGGTCAGAGCAACCATGCAGAACTAAGGGATGAGAGGACCAGCCACCCTTAATCAAGGTCAGAGCCTGATTTACTGGGAAATTAGTGCAGCTTAAAATTCAGAGACCTTCATTTATGTGGATCCTTCCAAAGATCTGTATCAGGTTTTTATTTGTAGTGTTGTACTTTTTCCACAAAGAAAGATTCCAAATTAAATAAGCCTCAAGCCTCACAAAATCTGCATTAATCCCATGTAGAGGTAAGGATATTGTTTAGAGATTAGTACGAAAGAGTTTAAGTTGGCTTAAAACAACACTCAGGAAACTAAGATCATGGCATCCAGTCCCATCACTTCATGGCAAATAGATGAGGAAACAATGGAAACAGTGACAGACTTTATTTTGGGGGGCTCCGATATCACTGCAGATGGTGACTGCAGCCATGAGATTAAAAGACACTTGCTCCTTGGAAAGAAGAAAAGTTATGACCAACCTAGACAGCACATTAAAAAGCAGAGACATTACTTTGCCAACAAATGTCGATCTGGTCAAAGCTATGGTTTTTGCAGTAGTCATGTATGGAGGTGAGAGTTGGACTATAAAGCTCACTCCTCTTCCTGCCGTACTGCTCTACTCCACTGTGGTGCTTCCTTCACCTCCTTTGACTTTCAGTCTCAGAGTCAGCTTTTTGGGAGAGCCAAACAAAGATACTCTGTAACATACGCCAAACTTCCTGATTCCAGAAACTGTATGCAGTGTTCCCATCTGCTCCGAGTGTGCTTCCTTTCCCTGCTCGCACGCATGTTCCCTTCCCAATTTCAGTGGAAATGTCACTTCTTTCTGGGAGCCTTCTCTGAGCTCTTGTCTGCTTGATAGCATCCTTTCAATGTTTGCTTCCTCTTCTGTGCTTCTCCCTAAGAATGGCTGTGATTTATTTGTGTAATTATTTGTTTTACATCTTTATCCCCAACTAGTTGTGAGCTGTTTGAAGGCAAAGACAGTGTCACTGGCCCCTGGCACACTGCCTGGCATGAGGTAGAGGGTCAAGGACTGGTTGGACATAGGAAGATAAGCCTTACAAAAGAAGTAATTTTGAGGATCATTCACACAGACCAAATTGTGAAAGCTTTGGATAAACAAGATCTTTTATTCACATGACTTAGTGAATCTACATTTACTTCTTGGGACAGCATGTAACTTTTATGCATAGGCGGGATGCTCATTGCTAAGTGAGAATCTTAAAAGGATTCTTTTCTATCTGCAAAATGCCATTTAAATCACCTTTTAAGTTTATTTATTATTTATTTAAGTTTACTTAAGTTTATTTATACATTACAGAATTTCACCTTAAATCCACTATTCATTCATTGCCCACTTATTGTGCACTGTACCTATCAAGAACTACGTGCTCTCAACTCTTTCCAAAAGTCACAAGAGAGATATACAATGATCATTATATAATATATGATGGAGAATATCCCCAGAACCCACCTTCTTGTGGACTTCTCCTCAGGAGGGAATAAGGTGTCCTGTGGTCTAAACCCTTTGGGGTGAGGTTTCCCATTACTTAAGTGAAAAGCATCAGGGTTGGTATGGAGAAATGGCCAGATGGCCTAGAGTGGAAGGAACAGAGAATCTGAGGGGATCATTCACATAATCTTCTTAATCTCTCAAGACAAGAAATATGTAGACCTGCACACTTAAGGTGAATTACCAATAGCCCTTCCTAAGTATACTTTGATGCTTTTGAAAGGGCTTTCAAACTGATCATTTCACGTGGCTTGTTAAAAATTTATGTTTTTTGAAGTATAGTTGAGTTACAATGTGTTAATTTCTGCTGTACAGCAAAGTGACTCAGTTGTACATGTATATACATTATATTCTTTTCCATTATGGTTTATCACAGGATGTTGAACATAGTTCCCTGTGATATACAGTAGGACCTTGTTCTTTGTCCATCTTATATATGCTAGTTTGCATCTGAGTTGAGAAAACTGAGAGTCAGAAAGATTCCATGCCTTTACAGAGCCAAGAACAGAAGTCAAGAGCTGTTGATCTTTTTTTTTAATATAAATTTATTTATTTTAATTGGAGGTTAATTACTTTACAATATTGTATTGGTTTTGCCATACATCAACATGAATCCACCACAGGTATACACATGTTCCCCATCCTGAACCCCACACTCACCTCCCTCCCCGTACCATCCCTCTGGGTCATCTCAGTTTTCAGAGCTCTTTCTTCTGCCATGATTTAGGAAAGGATAATGCAGGGAGGCTGCATGTTGTGAGAAATTTTTTTGACATTGTGGCTTAGGAGGAAAAAAAGACATGAGCAGCAAGTCAGCCATGCTTCCTGACCCATAATACTGCACCCCCCACCCCACCTCGGTGATTTGCTGCCTGAGTAGGTATCCTGTATATTTTTAAACAACCACCCTCTCATAATATTAGCCATGTGATTGGTGCTGTTGACCTGGCCCACACTTTGGGATGCCACTGACTGAAATCAATCAGAATGCCTCAATTTTGTGGCAACAGTGATTGCTGCAGGGAAACTATGTAACTCATCAGGCATAATGAGATGTATTATGTATTATTTATGTATTGGCTAGAGCCTTATAGGAAAGAAAATGTAGGGTTATGAGGTGGAAATGGACCCTGCAAGAGAAAAACGTGGGTGCTATTGGAGAAAAAGAGAGAAACTGAGTGGTGTTCTCTGCACCCTAGATAGACTCTTGTCTGAAGCCAGCCTGTCCTCAACATTTCAATCATTATCTTCTCTTTGCTGTTTGAACCACTATAGACTAATTCATTTTGCCGCTTACAAAGTGAAGTCTAACATATTGAACTATATTCCACAGAACCCCTTTCCCAGACCATAGTGATCTCTTTAAACTCCAAACTCCTATAACCCAACTTCATTTCATTCATGTAAATCATTCCACATTGCACTGAGAAGTTCCTTTGCATCAGTTCATTAAAATAATTTCTCTCTTAATTAGCACTTATTGTTATTGTTACCTGGTCTGTCCCTAGATTACAAGTTTTTAAAGCCAGAGGCCACAGGCCACATTTAGCACTTCTAAGGGTCTAAAGCAACATCATGCTTTATATATCATGTGCTCAAGTCAAATTTATTGATCAGTTAATTTTGAAAATTTCAGATCAGTATGAACTTATACTTTGACAGGATAAATTTAATTCTTTTATTTATTCATTTTTTTCAGCAAATTTTTAGGAAGGACCCCAGGCATAAAAAATGCCATGCTAGGTGCTACAGGCGCAAAGATGAAAAAGACAGGGGCCCTGCTCCAGAAGAGCTATAATTAGCTAGAAGATACAGACTAGTAAAGAAATCATCAAAATGCATATTACTGAGTGCTATATAACGAGTTGTGTTTCAGGGGCTCTGAGGGAAAGACTTACCTCTGCCTAAAGGCAATCGAGGAGGTCTCATAAGAAAATTGTCTCACTCTGACCTGAGTCTCAAAGAGTGAGTAGGGATTCACCAGCAGAGAAAAGAAATAAGGACTCTCTGGGCAAAATGACTGGTACACACCAGTGCACAGCAGCATGAGAATGTCAGAGAACTCTGAGCGACTCAGCTTGGTGGGATGGGCAGTGAATTGGGAAAGGGATAAAGGAGGCCAGACAGGAAAGGGTGAGCCGAGCTGACCGCATGTTTTTATGAGCCTTTCATTAAAGTTTGGAGAGCTCGGACTGGATGCACAAAAGCCCCTGAGGGGCTTTAACAAGAGGAGGGCCAAGACTGCATGTGTGTACTGGAAAGATCTGTTGGTATTCCTGTAAATGGTGGATGGGAGAGAACTAATGCCAAGGCAGAGAAACAAGTTAGGAGGCTGTTAAAACAATAAGAAGAGTTGGGAAGGAAAGTGGTGATGAAAATGAGAACAGGAGATGCAGAGGGGAATGTGTCTGAGAGCACAACCAACAAGTTTTCAAACCTGGGTGAGGGATGTGGGGTCTTCTGGCATCTGACAAACGTTACTGGAGGAGCAGCTTGCTGTTGTTGAGGGAATCAGATTGAGGAATGAAACAGGGAGTAGGATGTGGTGCCAACACTTTAAGCTCAGGATGTCTGTAAAAGTCCAGAGGAGGTTGCCACTTGGCGGTTTTACCACATGGATCTGATGATGACACAGATTTGGGAGCTAAGACCCTACAGATGGTAGTTGGTAGCAGAAAGTCAAAATCCTTTTCTATATGTAGAGTTCTTTGGATGGTTATTTAGAATGGAGTAAGTAAAATAGACGTGATTAAAATAAGATTTGGTATTGCTACACTACATAAAGGGGGCTTCCCTCCATAGCTCAGTAGGTAAAGAATTTGCCTGCAATGCAGGAGACCTGGGTTAGATTCCTGGGTCAGGAAGATCCCCTGAAGAAGGATATGGTAACCCACTCCAGTATTCTTTCCTGGTGAATCCCATGGACAGAGGAGCCTGGAAGGCTACAGTCCACGGGGGTCACAAGAGTCAGACACGACTTAGCGACTAAACCAGCACCATGTATAGAGTAATACAACAGACAAATGCATTTGTCATGAGAGCTCTGCGGAGGGTAGGCAGACCTCCTTCAGCCTTCACAGTTTGACTTTTATCCTTTGGTGAGAATGGGGAATTTTCTCAATTTTTCCAAATTGTTCTTCTCTCTAATGTGATCAAGCAAAAAAAAAAAAAAATCAACATTTTCCTTTTTTGTAACTTCAGCAGTGAGAGAAGATTCCTTTTCCTTGCACTGCTTAGTTGGGCAGGGAATGGTGGACATGGGAGCTGTAGGAACAGTGTGATGGGGGCCCAAGGTGCTCTTTCATGATGCTTCACCACGGAGCTGAGTGGACTAGTGTCGGATCCCAGCTCAGCCATGCTCAGTGATATGTCCAGAGGCAAACTCCTGCAGCCATTTAAACCTCAGTCTCTTCATTTGCACGGTGGAGATTATAATAGTTCTGACCTCAAGAAATAGTGTGATGATCAAGTGAAAAAATACATATAAGGTCCTAAGCAGCATCCCTGGCATTCAGGGTCTGAAACCTGTTATTAAGGAACTACCACTATGGACACTTGTAAGGACCAACATTGTTTCAGGAGTAAATGTGGAAGGGAAAAAAGGTGAAAATGTTATGATGGAACCCATGTCCTGGGCAATTAGTAAAACTGAACTTTTAATTTTGCCTTAAGTTTGTTGCATAGTTTATATAGTTAAAGATTCAGTGTGTGTAATATTTACTCTTATCAAGCTACATTTAGTTTTAAAAAAATAGTGTCTCTGAAATAATTGGGGACATATGTTCCTGATCATATCTTCCTCAACTGAAGCCCAAGACAAAAGATAAAATGACTTCCCAAAACCCATCCAGAAAGTCACACATTCAGAGCCTCTAAAGTACCTACGCTGTCTGAATTTGTCATATTTCCATTCTGCCATGTGAATTAGCAGGGCTCGTGGTATTTAGGGAGGGAAAATAGCAGCCCTCAGCATGCTAGAAACTGGCATTGGCCATAACATTGGATACCAGCAGCGCAAGTGACTTAGCACTGAGTGGTGGTGCCAGATGAAGGTTCATGTCCTCTAAAAGCACTCAAGGGAGAACTGTGTGTTCTCGGCAGATGGATGAAGAAGGCGATTCATAGATGCAGGGTGCTCAGAAAGCTGTGTATGCCTTCTGTGTCAGTGTGGAGACCATCCTTGGGTTGCTGTTAGCTGAAAGAAGACGAAAAACTAAACCCTGCTCCTGCTGCAACCATCAGAGAGCATGCTAGGGAGAAACTCGACCCCTCACCATCTCGAACACCAAGCCAACCTTCTTTTTTATTTAACTTTATTTCTTTATTATTTTATATAAATTTATTTATTCTTAATTGAAATATAATTGCTTTAAACATTGTATTGGTTTCTGCCAAACGTCAAGATGAATCAAACATATGTATACCTATGCCCCCTCCTTCTGAACCTGCCTTCCACTTCACTCCCCATCCTACCTCTCTAGGTTGTTACAGAGCCCTGGTTTGAATTCTCAGAGTCATATAGCAAATTCCCACTGGCTATCTATTTTACATATGGTAATGTATATGTTTCCATGTTACTCACGCCATTATCCCACCCACTCTTTCCTCCTCCCAACCCTTGTGCATATGTCTGTTCTCATTGTCTGTGCCTCCATTTCTACCATACAAATAGGTTCATCAATACCATCTTTCTAGATTCCATACATATGCGTTAACATCCAATATTTGTTTTTCTCTTTCTGACTTCCTTCACTCTGTATAAGAGGCTCTAGGTTCATCCACCTCATTAGAACTGACTCAAATATGTTCCGTTTTATGGCTGAGAAATATTCCACTTTATATATATATATACATATATGTGTGTGTATTATATATATACCACAGCTTCTTTATCCATTCATCTGCTGATGGACATCTAGGTTGCCTCCATGTTCTACCATTGTAAATTGTGCTGCAGTGAACATTGGGGTACATGTGCCTTTTACAATTTTGGTTTTCTGAGGGTATAAGCCTAGTAGTGAGATTACTGGGTCATATGCTGGTTTTATTCCTAGTTTTTTAAGGAATCTCCATCTGTCTCTCATAGTGGCTGTATCAGTTTACATTCCCACCAACAGTACAAGAGGGTTCCCTTTTCTCCACACCCTCTCCAGCATTTATTATTTGTAGCCTTTTGATGATGGCCATTCTAACTGGTGTGAGGTGATATCTAAGTGTAGTTTTGATTTGCATTTCTGTAATAGTGAGCAAAGTTGAGCATCTTTTCATGTGTTTATTAGCCATCTGTATGTCTTCCTTGAAGAAATGTCTGCTTAGGTCTTTTGCCTGCTTTTTGATTGATTGATTGTTTGATTGTTTGTCTCTCTGGTATTGAGTTGTATGAGCTGCTTGTATATTTTGGAAATTAATCCTTTCTCAGTTGTTTCATTTGCTATCATTTTTTCACATTCTAAGGGCTGTCTTTTTACCTTGTTAACAGTTTCCTTTGCTGTGCAGAAGCTTTTAAGTTTAATTAGGTCCAGCTTGTTTATTTTTGTTTTATTTCCATTGCTCTAGGTGGTGGGTCATAGAGGGTTTTGCTGTGATTTATGTCATAGAGTGTTCTGCCTATGTTTTCCTCTAAGAGTTTTATAGTTTCTGGTCTTATATTTAGGTCTTTAATCCATTTTGACTTTATCTTTGTATATGGACCTGTGGTGGATTCATGTCAATGTATGGCAAAACCAATACAGAATTGTAAAATAAAATAAAAAATAAAAAGAAAGTGTTCTAATTTCATTCATTTACATGTAACTGTCCAGTTTTCCCACCAGCACTTATTGAGGAGACTAGATGTCTTTGCCCCATTGTATATTCTTGCCTCCTTTGTCAAAATTAAGGTACCCATAGGTGTGTGGGTTTAACTCTGGGCTTTCTATATCTTATTCCACTGGTCTATGTTTCTGTTTTTGTGCCATTAACTTACTATCTTGATGACTGTATATTTGTAGTATAGTCTGAAGTCAGGAGGGTTGATTCCTCCAGCTCCATTCTTCTTTCTCAAGATTGCTTTGGCTCTTTGGAGTCTTATATGCTTCCTTATGAAATGTGAGATTTTTTGTTCTAGTTCTGTGGGAAATGTCATTGGTAATTTGATAGGGATCACTCTGATTCTGCAGATTGTACTAGGTAGTATAGTCATTTTCACAACATTGATTCTTCCAGCCTAGGAACATGGAGTATCTGTCCATTTGGTTATATTGTCTTTGATTTTTTTCATCAGTGTTTTATAATTTTCTCTATACATCTTTTTTGTCTCCTTAGGTAGATTTATTCCTAGGTATTTTATTCTTTTTGTTGCAATGGTAAATGGGATTGATTCCTTAGTTTCTCTTTCAGATTTTTAATTGTTAGTGCATAGGAATGCAAGTGATTTCTGTGTATTGATTTTGTACCCTCAACTGTGTTGAATTTACTGATTAGCTCTAGTAATTTTCTGATAATATCTTTAAGGTTTTCTATTATGTTATCGGAGAAGGCAATGGCACCCCACTCCAGTACTCCCACAGTGAGAGTTTTACTTCTTCATTTCCAATTTGATTTCCTCTTATTTCTTTTTCTTCTCTAACTGCGGTGGCTAGGACTTCCAAAACTGTGTTGAGTAATAGTGGTGAGAGTGAATGCACTTTTCTTGTTCCTGATCTTACAGGGAATGCCTTCAGTTTTTCAACACTGAGAATAATATTTGATGTGGTTTTATCATATATGACCTGTATTAGTTAAGGTAGGTTCCTTCTATGCCCATTTTTTAAGAGTTTTTATCATAAATGGGTACTGAATTTTGTCAAATGCTTTTTCAGCATCTTTTGAAATGATCATATGGTTTTTACTTCTAACTCATTAATATGGTGTATCACATTGATTGATTTGTGTATATTGAAGAACCCTTGAATCCCTGGGATAAACTCAACTTGATAATGGTGTATGATCTTTTTAATTTGTTGTTGAATTCTGTTTGCTAGAATTTTGTTGAGGATTTTTGCATCTGTATTCATCAGTGATCTTGGCCTGTAATTTTCTTTTTTGTGTGTTGTCTCTTTCTGGTTTTGGTATCAGGCTGATGGTGGCCCCACAGAATGCATTTAGAGGTTATTTCTTCCTCTGAAAATTTTTGCAATAATTTTAGAAGAGTAGAAATTAGCTTTTCTCTAAATATATGGCAGAACTCACCTTTGAAGCCATCTGGCCCTAGGCTTTTGTTTTCTGGGAATTTATTTTTTTTATCACAGTTTCGATTTCAGTGCTTGTAGTTGGCTTATTCATAATTTCTCTTTATTCCTGGGTCAGCCTTGGAAGCTTGAACTTTTCTAAGAATCTTATCTATTTCTTCCAGGTTGTCCATTTCATTGGCATGTAGTTGTTTGTAATAGTCTCTTATGAGCCTTTGTCTGTTGTAACCTCTCCCTTTTTGTTTATAATTTTGTTGATTTGATTCTTCTCCCTTTTTTCTTGATGAGTCTTGCTAATGGTTTGTCAATTTTGTTTATCTTCTCAAACAACCAGCTTTTAGTTTTATTAATCTTTACTATTTTTTCTTCATTTCTTTGTCATTTATTTCTGCTCTGATCTTTATGATTTTTTTTTCTTCTACTAACTTTAGGGGTTCTTCTTCTTCTTTCACTTGTTTTAGGTGTAAAGTTAGTTTGTATGTTTGATGTTTTTCTTGTTTCTTGGAGTAGGGTTGTATCACTATAAACTTCCCTCTTAGAACTGCTTTTGCTGCATCCCATAGGTTTTGAGTTGTCATATTTTTATTGTCATTTGTTTCTAGATATTTTTCTGTTTCCCTTTTGACTTCTTTAGTAACCTGTTTGTTACTTAGAAATATATTGTTTAATCTCTGTGTGTTGTGTTTTTTACAGTTTTTTTCCCTTGTAATTTATATCTAGTGTCATAGCATTGTGATTAGAAAAGATGCTTCATATGATTTTAATTTTCTTAGGTTTACTGATGTTTGATTTGTGATATGGTCTACCCTGGAGAATGTTCCATGTGCACTTGAGAAGAAAGCATATTCTTCTGCATTTGAATGGCATGTCCTGAAGATATCAATTAGATCCTTTTGATCTAATGTGTCATTTAAGACTAGTTTTTCCTTGTTAATTTTCTGTTTTGGTGATTTGTCCATTGGTGTAAGTGGGATCTTTAAGTCCACTACCATTATTGTGTTACTGTCAATTTCTCCTTTTATGTCTGTTAGTGTTTATCTTATGCATTGAGGTGCTGCTATGTTGGGTGCATAGATAATTACAATTGTTATGTCTTCCTCTTGGATTGATCCCTTGACCATTATGTAGTGTCCTTCCTTATCTCTTGTAATATTCTTTATTTTAAGGTCTATTTTGTCTGATATGAGGATGGTTATTCTGACTTTCTTTTGATTTCCATTTGCATGAAATGTCTTCTTCCATCCTCTCACTTTCAGTCTGTATGTGTCTCTAGGTCTGAAGTGGGTCTCATATAGATAGCATATATATGGATCTTATGTTTGTATCCATTCATGGAGGCAGTCTGTGTCTTTTGGTTGGAGCATTTAAACCATTTACATTTAAAGTAATTATTGATACTTATATTCCTATTGTCATGTTCTTAGTTGTTTAGGGTTTGTTTTTGTAGGTATTTTCCTTCTCTTGTATTTCCTGTCCATTTAAGTCTCTTTAACATCTGTTGTAAAGCAGTTTGGTGATACTAAATTTGCCTTTGTTTGCCTATAAAGTTTTTGATTTCTCCATCAACTTTGAATGAGGTCCTTGCTGGGTAATCTTGGTTGTAGATATTTCCCTTTCAGTATTTTAAGTATATTCTGTCATTCCTTTCTAGCTTGCAGAATTTCTGCTGAAAGATCCTCTGTTGATCATATGGGGTTTCCTTTGTATGTTACTGTTGCTTCTCCCTTGCTGCTTTTAATATTCTTTCTTTGTGTTTAATCTTTGTTAGTTTGATTAGTATGTATCTTGGCATGTTTCTACTTGGATTTATCCTGTATGGGACTCTCTGCACTTCTTGGACTTGATTAAGTATTTCCTTTCCCATGTTGGGAAAATTTTCAACTATAATCTCTTCAAAACTTTTCTCAGACCCTTTCTTTTTCTCTTCTTCTTTTGGGACCCATGTAATTTGAATGTTGGTGCATCTAATATTGTCCCAGAGGTCTCTGATGCTATCTTCAGTTCTTTTCATTCTTTTTCCTTTATTCTGCTCTTCAGCAGTTATTTCCACCATTCTGTCATCCGGCCCATTTATGGATTCTTCTGCCTCATATATTCTGCTATTGATTCCTTCTAGAGTATTTTTTATTTAAGTAATTGTGTTGTTCATCTCTGTTTATTCTTTATTTCTTCTGAGTCCTTGTTAAATGTGTTAATTGATTCTTGCATTTTCTGCATTCTATTTTTGAGGTTTTGGATCATCTTTACTATCACTGTTCTAAATTCTTTTCAGGTAGTTTGCCTATTTCCTCTTTGTTTATTTGGTCTTGTGTGTTTCTAGCTTGTCCCTTCATTCACACAATATTTATCTGCCTTTTCTTTTCTTTTTTTATCTTATTGTGTTTGACATCTCCTTTTCCCAGGCTCCAAGGTCGAATTCCTTCTCCCTTTTGGTTTCTGCTCTCAGTGGGTAAGTTTGGCTCAGTGGTTTGTGTAGGCTATGCTGGGTGTGACTTGTGCTTGTGTTCTGGTGGGAGGAGGTGGTGGGTATTTTCTCCCCCTCTGATGAGTAGGGCTGTGTGAGGTGGAAACCCTGCCTGCTGATGATTGGTTTGTGGTTTTTTCTTGTTTGTTGTTTAGGTGAGGCATCCTGCATTGGGCAGTTGGGTGGTCCCAGTCTTGCATATAGGTGGAGGCCTTTTTGGGAGTTCTCTCTTATTAAAACTCCCTATGTTTAGAAATTCTCTGTCAGCCTAGGGTTTTGCATCAGAACTCCTACTTCAAAGGCTCAGGGCCTGATCTCTGGCTGGGGAACTGAGATTGCACAAGTGATTTGTTATGGCATTAAAGGGGACTAAAACACACAGAGAAAAACAAAAAACAAAACAAGAAACAAAAAATGAACCCTAGATAAACGGTAAGTACAAAATCAAGCAAATAATAACAGAATATAAAAATAATGGAATATACACACACACATATACACACATAAACAAAACCAAAACAGCTCAAAAGAAGAAAGTACAAGAGATTAACCCAGCAGCAAAGGAAACTAAAAATGATATTAACCAGTTAAAAACAAAAGTAACTAAAACACACAGGAAAGCAAAACCAAAGCAAGGTACCAACTGGAGGATAAAGCAGCAAAAACAAAACAAGCTAACAAGCATGGTCAGGAAATGGAAGAAAAGAAAGAATAGAGGACTTCCCTGGTGGCGCAATGGTTAAACGTCTGCCTGCCAACACAGGGGACGTGGGTTCAATCCCTGCTCTGGGAAGATTCCACATGCTGCAGACTAACTAAGCCTGAGGGCCGTAAGAACCAAGCCCGTGCTCAGCAATAAGAGAAGCCACGCGATGAGAAGCCCATACATAGCAACAAAGACCCACCACATCTAAGATAAATTTAAAAAAATAAAAATAAAAAAAAGAAAGAATAGAAAATTAAGATTAAACAGAGATAGATTAAAAAATGTTTATGTATATTAAAGAATAACTGCAGCAGTAAAGAGCAATAAAAGCAAACAAAAGAATAAATATAAAAAATAATAAAATTTAAAAAAAGATTTTAAGAAAAAAACCCCACAGAACCACAAAAAGCCAATGTAGAGGTAAAAGCAAATAAAGGAAATAAAAATTGTAATTTAAAAAAATTCTCAAAAGCTTAAATAGATTTAATAGTACTAATAAAATCAACAACCACAGCCAACAGAGAGGGAAAAAAGAAAGAAAAAGAAAACATTCCAGAAGCAGCTACAGAACAAGTCAAAACACAAGAATAATAATAAAATGTTTTTCTTGGATCTCAGCTGTCAGAGTCCTTTCCCTTGCTGTGAGCCACATTCTACCTCACCTCCCTAGGATGCCATCCAATACTCCACTGGTCTTAGACCTGCTGTGGGGGCAGCTCAGACTCTAATCTGATCTTATTTCTGCATGTTCTTGCCTCCAATGTCCACAGCTGCCAGATAGTGAGTTTTCTTTTGTGGGAACTCTCATTGTCCTTTTACATATTCCATAGGCACTCTGCCTAGTTGATCATGTGGATTTAATCTGCAGCTTATATAGCTGGTAAAAAGGTTTTGGGTCCTCTTCCTTAGCCACACTGCCCCTGGGTTTCAATTGTGTTTTTATCTCCACCTTTGTATGGGAGTCATCCACGGGGGGTTGCTCCTGAGGTTGCCCAGGAGGACTTGGGCCTGCCCCAATGAGGACAGGTGTGGAAGTGGCACAGCTGCTTGGATCACAGGAACCCTGACCAGGTATGCAGGGGAGCTGGCAGCTAGGGCAGCAGGAAATATGGTGCTCTATGGTTTTTTCCTAGTCTCTGGCAGCTGTCTCAGTGGGAATCCACTGTGAAGGTGATGTGATTGCTTGGATCACAGGGACCCTGGCAATGTCTGGTACACAGGTGCGAGGGCCTCTGTTACCACAGAAGATATAGTGCTATTAGGGTTTTTTTCCGGCCTCTGACAGCTCTGCCCTAGTGAGGACTGAGTGTGGAGGTGGCACAACTGCTTGGTTCATGGGGACCCTGGTGGTGCCAAGTGTCCAAAGACACTGACTGCCGGAGCTATGGCCATATAGAGTCTTTTTATAGCCTCTGCTAGCTGGCAATCAGAGGGCCTCTTTGGCTGGTCCTTCTGTTGCTTGGCATATCAGGCATTTAAATGGCTACCCTGGCTGGGGTCCTTCTCTATTGCTTGGTGCTTCAGGCACTTAAATAGCCACCTGACTGGTGGCAGTTTAGTCACTAAGTTGTGTCCAACTCTTGCAATCCAATGGGCTGCAGCCTGTCAGGCTGCTCTGTCCATGCCATTCTCCAGGCAAGAATACTGGAGTGGGTTGCCATTTCCTTCTCCAGGGGATCTTCTAGACCCAGGAATCCAACCTGGTTCTCCTGTACTGTAGGCAGATTCTTTAGCAACTGAGCTGTGAGGGAAGCCCCAAAATGAAACTGTTAGTCATTCAGTTGTGTTTGACTCTTTGTGACTCCATGGACCCCTAGCTCCTCTGTCCATGGAATTCTTCAGGCAAGAATACTGGAGTGGGTAGCCATTCCCTTCTCCAGGGGATCTTCCCAAACCAGGGATTGAACCCAGGTCTCCTGTGGCCCTCCACTATTGCTCCACGAGTTAGGCACTTAAAGGACCACCCTCTGTGGGGTCTTCTTTATTGTTCAGCTGCCAGTGCTGGTGTGGCTATAGTGATGGCTCCCCCTCTGCACATGACTCAGTAGTATGGCTTTGCCTCCATGGCCACTGATTTTCCTCCACGGGCATTTCACACCACAGTCTCCTCCCTTACATCCCCTCATGCCATCTCCTGGCAGTCAACAGCAGACCTTGCCCTGGGATTGCTCTTCAATCCCTACACTCCAGGTCCCAGGAACTGCACTTTTTAAGGGACTTGCGTCCCTGTCCAGGGTATGTAGGGCTGTGGCAACGATTGTCTGTGTGATTCTCATTCCATTCAAACTGTCACAGATCAGCAGCTTCACTCTCCAACAGGCTCAAAGGCTTCTCCTCTGTCCCAAACAATTGCCCTGCTTTGGGGACTGACCCTTACTTCAGTTCCCCCATCCCACTCCCACCCCAGGTGCAGGTCCTGTCCTGCTCACCCGCCTCTTCTTTTTTCCCTTCCTTCCTTTATTCTACCGAGTTTTTGCATCAGTCTATATATTCTTTTCCAGTGCTCAGGTATTCCTGCCCACCCTCAACTGGTGTTCTTCAAGATCTTCAGTATCTGAAAGTATATTCCTGATATATCCTTGCAGAGAGATGTACTCCATGTCTACCTACCCCTCTGCCATCTTGTTCTCAATAATCCAAGCTGACCTTTAATGTGATGCCTTCATTTTCTGTCACTGCTTATAAACTCATTCATTCATCCCCATATTTCTCCACTCTGTCATGCACCTATACAGTGGACAGTGAGTCAGAAATAATAAAAATAATAAACATGGCAGCCAACTTTCTCTGTGATGGTTTAGTCGCTAAGTCATGTCTGACTCTTGCGACCACATGAATTGTAGCCTTCAAGGCTCCCCTGTAGAGGGGATTCTCCAGGCAAGAATACTGGAGTGGATTGCCATGCCCTTCTCCAGGGGATCTTCCTGACCCAGGACCCAGGGATCGAGCAGGCGTCTCTTATGATTCTTGCATTGGCGGTTACGTTCTTTATCACAAGCACCACTTAGGAAGCATTTTTATTTACCAGCCACTGGCCTGGGTACTCACTAGACTTCAACTCATTGATCAGCGTCCCTGCAAGGTAGACACTACCATTATCTCTGCTTCCGTTTGAGGAAGCTGATACAGTAAAGCTTGGTGGGTTCTTCAAAGTCATGTAGCTGCTGAGGGGTCTAGCTAGAATCTGAATACAGATCTCGTTGGGCTGCTAAGGCCCTCAGGATCTTTCCAATTTACCCTAATAGCTTATCACTAACTACTGTAAATTATGATGTGGTGGCTATTAATGCAAATCCATATTGGAGTTTTCCTTGCTGTTTTGTTTTTTTTTTTAAGTTTATCTTGTACAAAATTGATAGAGGCAATATAGGAATCCTCTTGGGGTGAAAAATAGCATTGGTTATCTCTCCTCAAGATTTGCACACTGAATTCACTTTAAATATAACATGATTTCTTAAATTTTGCATAATGTGCTATGCATATAAGTTAACTAAGTAGGGTAACAGTAGATAGCCTTGATGTACTCCTTTCCCAATATGGTACCAATCCGTCATTCCATATCCAGTTCTAACAGTTGCTCCTTGACCTGCATACAGATTTCTCAGGAGGCAGGTCAGGTGGTCTGGTATTCCCATCTCTTTCAGAATTTTCCACAGTTTGATGTGATCCACACAGTCAAAGGCTTTGGCATAGTCAATAAAGCAGAAGTAGATGTTTTTCTGGAACTCTCTTGCTTTTTCGATGATCCAACGGATGCTGGCATTTTAACCTCTATTTCCTCTGCCTTTTCTAAATCCAACATGAACATCTGGAAGTTCTTGGGTCACATACTGTTGAAGCCTGGCTTGGAGAATTTTGAGCATTATTTTCTTAAGATGTGAGATGAGTGCAATTGTGCAGTAGTTTGAACATTCTTTGGCATTGCCTTTTTTGGGATTGGAATGAAAACTGACATTTTCCAGTCCTGTGGCCACTGCTGAAGTTTCCAAATTTGCTGGCATATTCATTGGAGCGCTTTAACAGTTGAAGCACAAGCTGGAATCAAGAGTGCCAGGAGAAATATCAATAACCTCAGAAATGCAGATGACACCACCTTTATGGCAGAAAGTGAAGAGGAACTGAATAGCCTCTTGATGAAAGTGAAAGAGGAAAGTGAAGAAGCTGGCTTAAAACTCAGCATTCAGAAAACTAAGATCATGGTATCTGGTCCCATCACTTAATGACAAATAGATGGGGAAGCAATGGAGACAGTGGCAGACTTTATTTTCTTGAGCTCCAAAATCACTGCAGATGGTGACTGCAGCCATGAAATTAAAAGACACTCGCTTCTTGGAAGAAAAGTTATGACCAACCTAGACAGCATATTGAAAAGCAGAGACATTACTTTGCCAACATAGGTCCATCTAGTCAAAGCTATGGTTTTTCCAGTAGTCGTGTATGGATGTGAGAGTTGGACTGTGAAGAAAGCACAAAGAGTGTCACACTGCATGTTATATAGCAAAAAATCAACCTTGGGAATCTCACTTTGGACTTTACATTGAGTTTGCATAGCACTCTCTGCACCATCAAACCTCCACTGTGCCCACTGATTGAGCCCATCCCAGGGCTGAGTGTCAAAGAATTGATGCTTTTGAACTGTGGTGTTGGAGAAGAGTCTTGAGAGTCCCTTGAACTGCAGGGAGATCAGTCCATCCTAAACGAAATCAATCCTGAATATTCATTGGAAGGACTGATACTGAAACTCGAGTACTTTGGCCACCTGATGTGAAGAACTGGCCCCTTGGAAAACACCCTGATGCTGGGAAATATTGAAGGCAGGAGGAGAAGAGATGACAGAGAATGAGATGGTTGGATGGCATCACCGACTCGATGGACATGAGTTTGAGCAAGTTCCATGAGTTCGGTGATGGACAGGGAAGCCTGGTGTGCTGCAGTCCATGGGGTTGCAAAGAGTCAGACACGACTGAACTGACTGACTTCTTAAACAGTGTTTTAACCTCACAAAATAATAACCTTACAAATTCAGCACCCAGAGATGATCCTTCCTGGTCTTTTCACCCTCAACAATGTTGTATAAGCCCATTATCCAAATTCAGTGCTTGCCCTGAATTTCATCATTGCTTTTTTTGCAGGCATTTTCTCTCCTCCATGGCTGGGAGGACAGTTACACTGTGTGGAGTCCTCTCCTCATTGTCCTGTGACTGTTCTTTTGTGTATTTCTCCTCTAAATGTCAGAATGTATGTTAACACCAAGAACTTCCTGTCATCATAAGTGAGCAGGAAATCTTTAAGCCCTCAAAGGAGTCTGAGACTCTCTGGGGACTCTGACTCTTATTCATGAGAGAAGAATCATGTACCATCTTCCCACAAAGCAGGGGTTCTCAAACTTGAACTTATCAGAGTCACCTTGAGACTGATTAAATCATGGAGTATGGGACCCACTCTCAGAGTTTCTGATTCAGAAGCTTTAGCGAGGATACAAGTGACCTGCCTTTCTGAGTTCCCAGGTGATGGAGATGCTGCTGGTCACACTTTGAGAATCACTGCCCCAGAGTCTTGGGGCAGGAATGCTAACCTGAAGGAATGCTAATCTTGGACAGTACATCTTTTAATAACAAAAGAACTAATGTTTGGGGGCAATTATCTACAGAAATTAAGGAGAATAAAGAAAACATCTGAAGAGTAGGGAAAAAATTACTTCATAAAGTGTACAGTCACCCAAAGAAGCATGCATTTGGCTTTCGGTTTATATTCTCAGTGAGGATCTTGATTTCCAAAGTTTGTTTCTCCTAACCACTCAATGTAGTTGAATGAACCTGTTATCTAGACTATTGGTGCCTCTCCTGACACAAGTGAATGTTAGGATTAGATAAGCCACAGTGACTCCTGAAAGGATTGCAGACCACAAGCTGTCAGTGATCTGCGTGCATTTGGTTTCAGCCTGGGATGGGCTCAATCAGTGGGCACAGTGTAGGTTTGATGGTGCAGAGGATGCTATGCAAACTCAATGTAAAGTCCAAAGTGAGATTCCCAAGGTTGATTTTTTGCTACATAACATGGAGTATCCTCATGACATAAAACTGATGGCCCAGAGTAGTCAAATTCACACTTTAAGATAGGCAACTCATTTTCCTTCTGCTGCTTACATGGAAAGCTTTCTCTAATTTTGCAGAATTACTGCAAGAAGAAGCCACATGAGTGATTATGTCATCAATAACTGTCACTATCTTGGCTCCCATGGACCAGTTGAGGAATCCTGGGAAGCAGTGCTGCTTCCATGCTGACTGTGGGATTCACATAGGGCAATTGTGAGTGAGCACACCTCAGCTCTCCAAGAAGAAGAAAATTAATTCTTACCTTTTTCTTTGCTATCTTTGTCCAGCAAGTAGTCTTCTTACATTTGGCTACTAGGGAAACCCCTCTGCTTCCTCTAGAGTCTCCATTTGTACCTTTAAATCTCCTCTATGGTCTCCTAGACTGGCATCATAAGCCCGGGCCTGGATCTGCCACCAAGCCCCTGTGGGATCTTGGTGATGTAGTGACCTTATCTGTTGTTGTTCAGTTGCTCGGTCATGTCCAACTCTTTGCCATCCTATAGACTGCAGCATGCCAGGCTTCCCTGTCCTTCACTATCTCCCAGAGTTTGCTCAAACTCATATCCATTGAACTGACGGTGCCATCCAACCATCTCATTCTCTGTCGTTCCATTCTCTTCCCGCCTTCAATCTTTCCCAGCATCAGTCTTTTCCAATGAGTCAGTTCTTCACATCAGGTGGCAAAGTATTGGTGCTTCAGCTTCAGCATCAGTCCTTCCAATGAATATTCAGGACTGATTTCCTTTAGGATTGACTGGTTTGATCTCCTTGCTGTCCAAGGGACTTTCATGAGTCTTCTCCAGCACCACAGTTCCAAAGCATCAGTTCCTCATTGGCCAGTGTTCTTTATGGTCCAACCCTCACATCCGTACATGACTACTGGAAAATCCATAGCTTTGACTAGACTTCATCTGTAGAGGGAAGGTTTTGTATTGATTAATCTCCAAGTTCCTTCCAGTTTTCCTAGTCAATGATTCTCACTCATCTCTTATCTTCCCCTTGTTTCTGAAAGTAAAGCATCCCTCCCTGCATCCTCATCCCTTTGCAGGGTGCTCTCTGCTCACCTTCCCTCAGATCCCCACCTCACTGCTTCTCCTCTCATCCAGGATTGACCCTGCCAATCATAGATGTCATTCAGCCACATATTGTCTCTCCTGCCTGAATGCCCCCCAGGAAAGCAGCTCCTCGTGTCTACTTAATTTCAAAGATAACTTTCAAAAGATATATTTAGTGACAATTAAACTGAGTCTGTGTATACAGGCCCTCTCCCACATACATTCACAGAAATATGGTACCTCTCCTATCTCCATATAAGTACAAGAGAGGAGGGCAAGTGACCGGAAACTGAGTGAGAATTGCAAGAACTGATATATTACTGCTGCAAAGCAGCTCTAGGTGTTAGACGTGGTCTCAACACGTTAAAATAGGCCAGTGCAGGCACTCAACCTTCAGCCTACCTGGTCAGGGTGCCCTGGGCCTGTTTACCCAGATGGGGAGCCACAAGTACCAGCTGGGTTTGAAGGCAGCTACTGGGACCAGACCTACCACTTCTGCTTATTGCCAGCTAGCTTTCATTGCAATCACTCTTCCAACCAACACAGAACTACTGATTCTAAAAACCCACCCTGACCCCATCTTTTCAGTATTCACACAGGCTCTCTTCACTATGTGGTCCTGTTCTATATTCTCAGCAATGTCTGGTTGCACCTTCTCAATTATCAACATTCTGAGCACCTTAAACAAAAGTGTCCTAGACTTGTCTCAACTCTTAAGCATGAGGCACTACAACACTATGAACCAAATCCTCAATATGCCAAATGGCCAATTTGCTGAAGTCAAATAACCAGAAAGTCAGTCCACCAAATAATATAGTAGCCCCCAATTTAATTCTCTACCAAATATTTTTATTTAGCAAAAGTAATTTTTTGAAATGTATTTGTGTTTTATTGACATTATTTTAAAACTTGAGAAGATTACTGCATTTTTTTTTTTAGCTTGGCTGCTTATGAAATTTAGTTACCAGTTACCATAAACTCCTCTGAACATCAAATGTAGCCATCAGAAGACTAACTCTTCTTGGTCTTGTCTCTCAAATGTGTGTATGGGATGGGGGGCAGGGATGTTACTAGCTCTTAAAGTCCTAATTTCTTCATAGGCCAAAGGACTAGGACTTGTCATTTTTTAATGACAAGCATGAAGATGTGGAGTGTAAGGTTATGAGTGATTCTTAGTGTCACCTCCATAATGTTTTATATTTTATAAAAAGAATATGTATCACCTCTATAATCAGGAAAAAATTACAATTAATATTAGTAAAAATATAGCAATTTTTTTTAAGCCAAGCCTGCATGATGCCTTGGAAGAATTCATATTCACACAGAAAAATATGACACCTAGTATTGTATAAATTTCAAATTTTGAAGAATTTAAAATGTATAAAGATGCTTAATTTAGGGAATTGATCAGAAATGCTTTTGAGTAAGATATCTGCTTTATGTTTATGTATGTATTTGTTGAAGTATGGTTGATTTACAATGTTGTGTTAACTTTAAGTATATACCACAGGGACTGAGATATCTATCTATAGATATATATAGATAGATAGATACATATTCTTTTTCAGATTATGTTCCCTTATAAGTTATTACAAAATATCACTCATAGTTCCCCATGCTATTTGTAGATCCTTGTTGGTTATCTATTTTGTATATGTTGTTTGGTTGCAAAGTCATGTCCAACTCTTGCAACACCACAGACTGTAGCCTGCCAGGCTCTTCTGTCCATAGGGTTTCCCAGGCAAGGATACTAGAGTGGGTTACCATTTCCTCCTCTGAGGGATTCCAGGGGATCTTCCCAACCCACAGATCAAAGCTTCATCTCCTGCATTGGAGGGGTATTCTTTACCACTGAGCCACCAAGAAAACCCTATTTTATATATAGTAGTATGTGTGTGTTGAGCTCAACCTCCTAATTTATTTCCCCCACCATAAATTTGTTTCCTAAGTCTGTGAGTCTGTTTTGTAAATAACTTTATTTGTATCATTTTTTTAAATTCTGCATGTAAGTGATATAATATGGTACTTGTCTTTCTCTTTCTGGCTTACTTTACTTAGTATGGTAATCTCTCAGTCCATCCATGTTCCATTTGTATGTATTTTATAATATATAATGTAATATATAATATATCTCACATCTTCTTTATCCATTCGTCTGCTGATGGACATTTAGGATGCTTCCATGTCATAGATGTACCCTACATATAAGTTAAATAAGCAGGGTGACAGTATACAGCCTTGACGTACTCCTTCTCCTATTTGGAACCATTCTGTTGTTCCATGTCCAGTTCTAACTGTTGCTTCCTGACCTGCATATAGGTTTCTCAAGAGGCCGGTCAGGTGGTTTGGTATTCTCATCTCTTGAAGAATTTTCCACAGGTTATTATGATCCATACAGTCAAAGGCTTTGGCATAGTCAATAAAGCAAAAATAGATGTTTTTCTGGAACTCTCTTGCTTTTTCCATGATCCAGCGGATGTTGGCAATTTGATCTCTGGTTCCTCTGCCTTTTCTAAAACCAGCTTGAACATCAGGAAGTTTATGGTTCACGTATTGCTGAAGCCTGGCTTGGAGAATGTTGAGCATTACTTTACTAGCATGTGAGATGAGTGCAATTGTGTGGTAGTTTGAGCGTTCTTTGGCATTGCTTTTCTTTGGAATTGGAATGAAAACTGATCTTTTCCAGTCCTGTGGCCACTGCTGAGTTTTCCAAATTTGCTGGCATATTGAGTGAAGCACTTTCATAGCATCATCTTTCAGGATTTGAAATATCTCAACTGGAATTCCATCACCTACACTATCTTTGTTCGTAGTGATGCTTTCCAAGGCCCACTTGACTTCACATTCCAGGATATCTAGCTCTAGGAGAATGATCACACCATCATGATTATCTTGGTCGTGAAGATATTTTTTGAACAGTTCTGTGAATTTTTGCCACCTCTTCCTAATATCTTCTGCATCTGTTCAGTCCATACCATTTCTGTCCTTTATCGAGCCCAACTTTGCATGAAACGCTGGGCTGGAAGGAGCACAAGCTGGAATCAAGATTGCCAGTAGAAATAACAATAACCCCAGATATGCAGATGACACCACTCTTATGGCAGAAAGTGAAGAGGAACTAAAAAGCCTCTTGATAAAAGTGAAAGAGGAGAGTGAAAAAGTAGGCTTAAAGCTCAACATTCAGAAAATGAAGATTATGGCATCTGGTCCCATCATTTCATGGGAAGTAGATGGGGAAACAGTGGAAACAGTGTCAGACTTTATTTTGGGGGGCTCCAAAATCACTGCAGATGGTGACTGCAGCCATGAAATTAAAAGACACCTACTCCTTGGAAGGAAAGTTATGACCAACCTAGATAGCATATTGAAAAGCAGAGACATTACTTTGCCAACAAAGGTCCATCTACTCAAGGCTATGGTTTTCCCAGTGGTCATGTATGGATGTGAGAGTTGGACTGTGAAGAAAGCTGAGCGCCGAAGAATTGATGCTTTTGAACTGTGGTGTTGGAGAAGACTCTTGAGAGTCCCTTGGACTGCAAGGAGATCCAACCAGTCCATTCTAAAGGAGATTAGCCCTGGAATTTCTTTGGAAGGAATGATGCTAAAGCTGAAACTCCAGTACTTTGGCCACCTCATGCGAAGAGTTGACTCATTGGAAAAGACTCTGATGCTGGGAGGGATTGGGGGCAGGAGGAGAAGGGGTCGACAGAGGATGAGATGTCTGGATGGCATCACCAGCTCGATGGACATGATTCTGAGTGAACTCCGGGAGTTGGTGATGGACAGGGAGGCCTGGCATCCTGCAATTCATGGGATCACAAAGAGTCGGACAAAACTGAGCGACTGAACTGAACTGAACTGATGTCATAGATATTGTAAACAGTGCTTGCTGTGAACATTCAGTTCAGTTCAGTTGTTCAGTCGTGTCCAACTCTTTGAAACCGCATGAACTGCAGCACACCAGGCCCCCCTGTCCATCACCAACTCCCAGAGTTTACTCAAATTCATGTCCATTGAATCGGTGATACCATCCAACCATCTCATCCTCTGTCATCCCATTCTCCACCTACCTTCAATCTTTCCCAGCATCAGGGTCTTTTCAAATGAGTCACCTCTTCACATCAGGTGGCAAAAGTATTGGAGTTTCAGCTTTAGCATCATTCCTTCCAATGAATATTCAGGAATGATTTCATTTAGGATGGACTGCCTAGATCTCCTTGCAGTCCAAGGGACTCTCAACAGTATTCTCCAACAGCAGTTCAAAGGCATCAGTTCTTTGGCACTCACCTTTCTTCACAGTCCAACTCTCATATCCATACATGACTACTGGAAAAACCATAGCCTTGACTAGATGGACCTTATTCGGCAAAGTAATGTCTCTGCTTTTTAATATGCTGTCTAGGTTGGTCATAACTTTCCTTCCAAGGAGTAAGCATCTTTTAATTTCATGGCTGCAATCATCATCTGCAGTGATTTTGCAGTAGCAAAAAATAAAGTCTGTCACTGTTTCCACTGTTTCTCCATCTATTTGCCATGTAATGATGGGACTGTATGCCATGATCTTTGTTTTTTGAATGTTGAGTTTTAAATCAGGTTTTTTACTCTCCTTCACTTTCATCAAGAGGCTCTTTAGTTCTTCTTCACTTTCTGCCATAAGGGTGGTGTCATCTGCATATCTGAGGTTATTAATATTTTTTCTGGCAATCTTGATTCCAGCTTGAGCTTAATCCAGCCCAGTGTTTCTCATAATGTACTCTGCATGTAAGTTAAATAAGCAGAGTGACAATATACAGCCTTGACGTACTCCTTTTCCTATTTGGAACCAGTCTGTTATTCTGTGTTCAGTGCTAACTGTTGCTTCCTGAGCACATACAGATTCTCAAGAGGCAGATCAGGTGGTCTGGTATTCCCATCTCTTTCAGAATTTTCCACGGTTTACAGTGATCCACACAGTCAAAGGTATTGGCATAGTCAATAAAGCAGAAATAGATGTTTTTCTGGAACTCTCTTGCTTTTTCGATGATCCAGCAGATGTTGGCAATTTGATCTCTGGTTCCTCTGCCTTTTCTAAAACCAGCTTGAACATCTGGAAGTTCATGATTCACATTTTGCTAAA
Organism: Oryx dammah; assembly: GCF_014754425.2. NCBI lineage: Eukaryota > Metazoa > Chordata > Mammalia > Artiodactyla > Bovidae > Oryx > Oryx dammah. The sequence goes on from NW_024080452.1 coordinate 1,478,728, forward strand.
GCCTGGCCTGGAGAATTTTGAGCATTACTTTACTAGCATGTGAGATGAGTACAGTTGTGCAGTAGTTTGAACATATGTAGCATTGCCTTTCCTTGGGATTGGAATGAAACTGACCTTTTCCAGTCCTTTGCCACTGCTGAGTTTTCCAAATTTGCTGGCATATTGAGTGCAGCACTTTCACAGCATCATCTTTTAGAATTTGAAATAGCTCAACTGGAATTCCATCACTTCCACTAGCTTTGTTCATAGTGATGCTTCCTAAGACCCACTTGACTTCACATTCCAGGATGTCTGGCTCTAGGTGAGTGATCACACCATCGTGATTATCTGAGCAATGAAGACTGTTTTTGTACAGTTCTTCTGTGTATTCTTGCCACCTCTCCCTAATATCGTCTGCTTCTGTTAGGTCCATACCATTTTTGTCCTTTATTGAGCCCATCTTTGGATGAAATGTTCCCTTGGTATCTCTGATTTTCTTGAAGAGATCTCTGGTCTTTCCCATTCTATTGTTTTCCTCTATATATTTGCACTGATCCCTGAGGAAGGATTCCTTTTATCTCCTTGCTATTCTTTGAAACTCTGCATTCAAATGGGTATATCTTTAATTTTCTTCTTTGCTTTTCACTTCTCTTCTTTTCACAGTTATTTGTAAGACCTCCCCAGAGAGGCAGTTTGCTTGGGATGGTCTTGATCACTGTCTCCTGTACAATGTCATGAACCTCCCTCCATAGTTCATCAGGCACTCTGTATCAGATCTACTCCCTTAAATTTATTTCTCACTTCTACTGTTTAATCGTAAGGGATTTGATTTAGGCTATAAATAAATGGTCTAGTGGTTTTCCCTACTTTCTTCAATTTAAGTCTGAACTTGGCAGTAAGGAGTTCATGACGTGAGCCACAGTCAGCTCCTGGTCTTGTTTTTGCTGACTGTATAGAGCTTCTCCAACTTTGGCTGCAAAGAATATAATCAGTCTGATTTCAGTGTTGACCATGGTGATGTCCATGTGTAGAGTCTTCTCTTGTCTTGTTGGAAGAGGGTGTTTGCTATGCAAACAGTTCATTCTCTTGGCAAAACTCTGTTAGCCTTTGCCCTGCTTCATTCTGTATTCCAAGGCCAGATTTGCCTGTTATTCCAGGTATCTCTTGACTTCCTACTTTTGCATTCCAGTCCCCTATAATGAAAAGGGCATCTTTTTGGGGTGTTAGTTCTAGAAGATCTTGTAGGTCTTCATAGAACTGTTCAGCTTCAGCATTACTGGTCAGGGTATAGACTTGGATTACTGTGATATTGAATGGTTTGCCTCAGAAATGAACAGAAATCATTCTGTCGTTTTTGAGATTGCATCCAAGTACTGCATTTCGGACTCTCTTGTTGACTTATGAGGGAAACTCCATTTTTTCTAAAGGATTCTTGCCCACAGTAATAGATTTAATGGTCATCTGAGTTAAACTCACCCATTCCAGTCCATTTAGGTTCGCTGATTCCTAGAATGCCAACGATCACTCTTGCCATCTCTTGTTTGACCACTTCCAATTTGCCTTGATTCATGGACCTAACATTCCAGGTTCCTATGCAATATTGCTCTTTACAGCATCAGACCTTGCTTCCATCACCGATCACATCCACGACTGGGTGTTGTTTTTGCTTTGGCTCTGTCTCTTCATTCTTTCTAGAGTTATTTCTCCACTGATCTCTAGTAGGATATTTGGCACCTCCGACCCGGGGAGTTCATCTTTCAGTGTCCTAACTTTTTACCTTTTCATGCTGTTCACAGGGTTCTCAAAGCAAGAATACTGAAGTGGCTGCCATTCCCTTCTCCAGTGGACCACATTTTGTAGAACTCTTCACCATGACCCGTCCCTTGGGTGGCCCTACACAGCATGGCTCATAGTTTCATTGAGTTAGACAAGGCCGTGGTCCATGTGATTCGATTGGTTAGTTTTCTGTGATTGAACATTGGCATTCCTGAATCTTTTTAAATTAGAGTTTTGTCCAGATATACACCCAGGATTGTGATTAAGGAATGTATAGTAACTCTACTTTTAGTTTTTTAAGGAATGTCTATACTGTTCTCCCAGAGAAGGCAATAGCAACCCACTCCAGTACTCTTATCTGGAAAACCCCATGGATATAGGAGCCTGGTAGGCTGAAGCCCATGGGGTCGCTAAGAGTCGGACACGACTGAGCGACTTCACTTTCACTTTTCACTTTCATGCATTGGAGAAGGAAATGGCAACCCACTCCATTGTTCCGGCCTGGAGAATCCCAGGGATGGCAGAGCCTGGTTGGCTGCCGGCTAGGGGGTCTCACAGAGTCGGACACGGCTGAAGCGACTTAGCTGCAGCAGCAGCATACTGTTCTCCATAGTGGCTGTTCCAAAATACATCTCCACCAACAGTGTAGGAGGGTTCCCTTTTCTGCACACCCACTTCAACATTTATTATTTATGTACTTTTTGATGATGAGACTGTCCTTTTTGTTAGGTTTTTGAGAAAATTTTGCAGGTGCTGCAGGTAAAGCCTTGATTCCCTCGCCACTGCCCACAGGGAGGAGGTTTTCCTTGGGTAATCTGATTCTGATCTGTCATAGTACTGCTTTTGATTACAGAAGAGACCCAAGAGGATTTGAAGCACTAATAATGAATAAGTTAAGCAAGCTTCATTAGAATCACAAAGAGGTTCTGACATTCCCCAAACTCCAGAATCTCCAGTTAAGGCTTAATTTGAAAAAGAGAATGTTTTATTTTGAATTAAACTAATAAAGTTTAAAGGGAGAAAAAACAATAACTGCTTGGGTTACAAAGTCATTCCCAAGAGTCTTGGGTTCAGATTCAAGGGCAAAATGAGGCCAAGTATGAATTCATTAACTTTGTTTTGGATGGAATGTGAGCCTTTGAGATTCCTCTGTCCTCCTGGACAGGTCAGGTGAGGCCTCAAGTGAGCTGATTATAGTGCTCACCACTCTTTCCTGGCATCTGCCCACCAGGAGACTGAGGACATCACGTACTCCCAAGCAGTTTTCAGCAACAAATGAATGGAAATCATTCAGACCTCTCTCCCCACAATGAGACTTGAACCAGGAAAACTAATGCTATGTCTGAACTTGCAGACATAGTTTCAATGGAATCAGAAAAGCTTGAAATGGGGAGGAAGACCAAAGGCCAGCTGGGTTCAGCCAGCATTATGCAGGTGTCAGCCCTCATACTCCTGGCTTCAGCTTAAGTACTTCCATGGAGGGGAATTCATCCTTACTGTAAGCTATCCTCAGAAGGATACAGTAACCTAGACTCCATTTGCCCTAGGCCATCTTGGCTCACACCTATTGTCATGGTTTAATTATTAACATTGTTCTCTTTCATTTTCAAGTGTCCAAATCAGGACAATATATTTTACAGTCCCTTCCTGATAGTAAATCATTTTCATAGCTGACATTTATCAAGTGCTGATCATATGCGAGGCATTCATGAGCTTGGTGCTGTCAACACCATCATCACAGTTCATCACAAATCATCATCATCACCAGACCAAGATCCACACCTCCTGAGTCAGAATCAAGATGTAATAACTGGCTTCTGGATTCAGAGTCAGAGCCCTAAGTTTTTCCTCTATCTCTAAACTTCACTACCTCTGGACTTCTGTTTAGTATACCTAATAAGAAAAACATCCATATCCCTCTCCAGATGTCCCCACCACTGACTTTCTCTTAAGTGCTCAGTTGAGGGAGGAGACTGACTGATATCTGAGGTCCTTGTATATCTCAGGTGCTATGTTACCTAATAAATCAAGAACTGGGCTCTGAGGGCTCAACTAATTCATCTGCACTCATGTTGACAGCAAGTTGTGGAACTAAAATTCAAACCTAAGTAGACCTGATACCGGTACTTGCCTTCCCAGTATACCAATTTTCCCATCCCCATTGCATTCAGTTTCTACAACCCTTTGCAGACTGAAAAAATTGGAGAATAATTCTCCCTAAATGTAAACTGCAATAACTGCTCAGTGAGGTCAGGAAGAAAGCGACCCTTTCCATATGATAAATTGACTTCTGTATCTTTTTCCCAGCTCAGGAAAACCTACGACATTCATCTGTGAGTGTTTATCTTCAATACTCCTGGACCACAGAATATGAGCAACTTAGAGTATTCAGGCCTCACCCTTCCCTGGGCACAGACCTTTTGTTCATGTAGCAGATATGGATAACAATCAGATTAAAATAGCTGATATATGTTCATTTATTCATCCGTTCAGTGAATAACACATTCAATGCAAACAATAATAATAAAAAGATAATATGTATTTATTCACTCATTCAAATAAATATGTATGTATTCATTCATTTATTGAGCCCTTACTGTATGCCAGACACTCCCCTAGACCCTGGAGCATCAGCCGTGAATAAAGGGACAAAGCCCTGTTATCATGGAGTTTACCTGTTCCTACATAAAATAATAACAGCGACAGTCCTATGAAGGAAAAATCTTGACAGGATAAGGAATAAAGAGTGATGGGAAGGGATGGGTGCTAATTTAAATAAGGGTTCTGGGAGGCCCTTTCAGAGCTGAGACCGGAATAAAGTATGGGCATAATCCATGCAGAGAATTGTAGGAAAGCAGTCCAGGCAGAGAGCAAAGTGACCACCCATACATACTGCCTTATGCTGAAAACTGCCAACCAACCGTCTGATTTCATTCTAACAGAACCCCTGAGGGAAAAGTGCTGTATTTCCATATTTTCTGCTAAACACCCAAACCTTGAAGTGACTTGCTTAAATGCAAGCCATTTTCAAGTGGGCAAAGTTAAACCCAGGCCTCCTGACACCCAGATGATGTCTTCACTGTAGCTCCTGGGCACTTCTGTGCCTTTGCCTGTGGGTGACACCCACCAGGCTTTCAATACAAGATTTACAGGATGACCAGGGAGCAACCTCTATAAAGCCTGCATCATCCGTCTTATTCTGCATCTGGTTCTGACCTTTTGTTACATATTTTTGATTATAGAAGAGACCCTGGAGGGCTTGGAGCACTAACAATGGATAAGTTAGGACCCTCAGGGGCCCATAAGGATGGGAAGTGTAACTCTCCATGTCCCAGGCTCACCAAGCAAGCCACAGGCAAGCAGGAATCTTTGATCTAGGGCCAGGCCTGGAATAGATGGAGTAGGAAGAACAGCACACTGGGAGCCTTCCTTTGTGCCACTCACTCCCTCTGCCCCACAGCCCACCCTTTATGTTTTCCCAATGCCCATTGTTATCCACACTGAGGTCAACTCAGTGCCTTAAATATCTTTACTCTTTACCTCTTTTTCCAGTCTACTTCCAGGACCCCAGTCCAAGCCAGTCAATGACTATAATCATCTCTTTGTGGGAATTGATTAGATGGGAGAGAAAAGAGGAAGGAGCCTTTCCTAAGCATCTCCATGTACCTGATGCTGGAGTTTTATTGGTACTCATTATGCAAATGATAATAAACCAGTGGCATGGATAGTATTATCACCATTTCACAGAAGAGGAAACTGAGGCTTGAGGAGGTTACCCTGCTTGCCCTATATCAGGCTCAGCATTTGGAGCCTCATGTGTGATTCTTTTTAAAATTAATTTATCTTCATTTTTCATTGAAATATAGTTGATTTAGAATACTGTGTTAACTTCAAGTGTATAGCAAAGTGATTCATTATATATCCTTTTTTTCAGATTTTTTCCCTTATAGATTATTATAACATATTGAATATAGTTCCCTGTGCTATACAATAGGACCTTGATCTCAAACTCCTTGTCCCTCTCCCCTTTCCTCTTTGGTAACCATAAGTTCGTTTTTATGTCTGTAAGTCTATTCCTGTTTTATAAATAAGTTTATTTGTATCATTTTTTTAGATTCCACATATAAGTGGCATTATATATTATTTGTCTTTCTCTGTCTGACCTCACTTAGTAAGATAATCTCTAGGTCCCTCCATGTTTCTGACTCAACATTATATAGCAGGAGTGAAGCACGAAGCTAGGGCACAAGTTAAGTGGCTTCTGCAGTGGTCTGAGGGAGAGAGAACACCCCTCTGAGGTTAGCATCTCCAGGGTGAGGAGTGAGTATGAATTACTGCATGCATCTGACAGGGTTTAGTGCAGGATCAAGTCCAGCCTCTGTCATTTATAGGAGACAGCAGAGAAGAGATGGACTCTGGCTGGACTGACTGGATTTAAATCTCAGCTCCTTTACTTTCTGGCTGTGGAAACTTGAGCAAGTCACCTAGCCTGTCTATAGTGGGCTGAATGGTGGCCACCCCCAAATATGTCTGCATCCTCAACCCTGTGGTCTATGAATATGACCTTATTTGGACAAAGAGTCTCTCAGATCTAGGTAAGTAAGGGTTAGCAAGATGCAGAGGTCATCCTGGGTTATCCATGTGGGATAAGTTCAATGACAAGTGTCCAGACAAAGGAACCACAGAGGAGGAACACAGACAGGAGAGGGCCACAAGAAGGAGGTGGAGTGGTGCAGCCACAGGCCAGGGAACAGGCAGGCACCAGACTCTGCAACAGAGACAAGAAATATAAATCAACTTCAGAGCCCCTGGAGGGAGCATGGCCCCCACAGACAGCTTGATTTCAAACTCTGCCCTTGAAACTATGAGAGAAGATGGTTCTGGTTTTTTACGTCAATTTGTGATAATTTGTTATAGCAGCCCTAGCAAACCAATGCACTCTTTATACTTCGTTTTCTTGTCTGCAAATGGATGTAATACTTACTTTCTAGGGGTGTTATGAGAATTAAATTAATCAGTACACTTAAGTCACTTCAGAGCAGTAACTGGCACACTTAAAGTAGGTGCTCTTCCTGCAGTAGTATTATTACTCTTTGACTTAATTATCTCTGAGCTTCTGTCTCTTCACCTGTTAACTGGTAATAAAAATACTTGGTCTAATAACATGAAAGTTGGACTTTGCATCCTTCACTTAAAAGTAGTCCAGGGATTTCTCCCATCATCCTCTTCCTGTAGACTACTAGTATCTAGTTGCCAGCCTCACTGACAATGAGTCACCCCCTGCCAAATGCAAGGATGGTTGAAAAGCTGCCTGTGCCCTTGGCCTGACCCAGGGCCTTCCTCTGGGCAGTGGCTGCTTGGAGATGCAGCTCTTCCTGTTTCTCCCAATCGCCATGTGGTATCCCTCAGGTCGGGGTGGGGGGATGCCTCTGGGCCAGGTCATTGGTGATGACGAGGCAAAGGTGCAGAATACACAGGCAGTCCTTAAATCCTTCTCTGAACATCTCTCCATCCCTTACTAATGAAGTCAGAGAAAGGGTAAAAGCCTGTAATTACACTGGAAGTAATTAGAACACTGCTTAATAGAAAGCCGGAGACAGGAAGCCCAAGCGAGCAGATTACCCATCACACCTGTCACTTGAAATCATTCTTGCTGGACTGGTCCTTCGGTAGGTCTCCACTGGGGAGCTGGGGACCAGACTGAGTTTATGTAACACGTGCATGCACACACGTGTTGTTGTTCTCTCTCCTGAATATCTGAGAAAGCTTCTAAGCTGCTACAACTTTACTCTTAATCAAAGTCTAAATCAGCAGAATAGATTCATTTAAAAGCCCTTTTCTAAAAATCCTTTAAATCTGATCATACTGTATTGAAATTCAACATGAAATGTTGATGTGTAATTCTCACTTCTAGCTCAGTGCTTATCACTTTTAATGTACATGCAGGTCATCTGGGGACCTCATCAAAATGCAGATTCTGGCTCAGCAGGTCTGCAGTGGGCCCTGAGAATCTACCTTTCTAGCCATGCAGGTTGTGCTGCTACAGCTGGATAGTAGCCAGCTAGGATGAGGAGGGGAGAACACAAGTGAAGGGAGAAGGAATAATTCCCTCTCCTACGGGTGACTCCACATCCCTCCTATCACAGCAACCACTCCAAGCTCCTAATGAAGATCATAAAAATGAATAAAGTTTGCCAATTGAGGGAAGAGGGAACAGCATAAGAAAAAACATAGCTCTTTAAAGGCTATTTTAATCTTTATTAAAACAATGGCAAAGTTTCCCTTTACTGGTAGTGCATACAAGATGCCAAGCTACTCAGGCATTATTTTGTGCTCAGATAGGATTGTGGCTCATCTGGGTCAGTGGTGGAAGCCAGGTGACCAGAAAAGGGAGGGAGAGTGTCAAGGCTAGGGTCTTCAGGCATATTTATCGTAGCAAGTCTGATGTCTACCAGGTGAAGTTATACCTGTCTACCAGCAGTCTTGGGAGGGAAAGGAGATGGTAGGGAATTCCCTAAAATCAGTCATCATCAAAGCCATCATCACATCTTTTCCTGGGACTTTGAACCTGGTCACGGGCTAGGTCAGTATTAGTTCCCTGTTACAAATGACCACAAGCTTGGTGGCTTGAAACAACAAATTTATTCTCTCACAATTCTTGGGGAAGAAGTCCAAAATCAGAGTGTGAACAGGGCCATGCTCCTTCTGAAGGCTTTAGGGGAGAATCCATTCCTTGCCTTGTCCATCATCTTCAAATATTTCTCTGCTCTGTCTTCATATTTCCATCCTTTCTAAGTGTATGTTATCATATCTCCTTCTGATTCCTTAGATTACATTTAGAGTCCACCCAGATAATCCAGGATTATCTCCACATTTTAAGATCCTTAACTTAATTACATCTACAATGACCTTTTTGCCATATGAGGTAATACACACATGTTTCAGTGATTTAGGGTATGGATATCTTTGTGTTTAGTCCTGTCTGACTCTTTGTGACACCCTGGACTGTAGCCCACCAGGCTCCTCTGTCTTTGGGATTTTCCAGGCAAGAATACTAGAGTAGATTGCCATTTCCTCTTCCAAGGGATATTCTAGACCCAGGGATCGAATCCACATCTCCGGCATTGGCAGGCATATTCTTTACCACTGAGCCACTTGGGAAGCCCATGGATATCTTTAGGGGGTCATTTTTAACCTACCCCAGCCAACATGGCTAAAGTACCTAGTATCAGTTAGAGGACAACACTGCCAGGAACCTGGTCTGTAGAATTAAAGGAAAAGCCTTCTTTTCTGCCTCATATGTTCATCCTGCTCCTCATACTCATTCATGGCCTAGGTAGCTACCTTCCCTCTCCTCTTTGACTCAGTGAAGTTATACCTGTCATCCATGAGCCTTCAGGTCAGGAGCAATTTCTTCAGAAGTGCCTCACCTGACCTTCTGGGTCAGGTGAGCCTCCTCTCA
>NW_024080452.1:1488344-1585947 GCF_014754425.2 Oryx dammah
CCGTCATGATTATCTGGGTCGTGAAGATCTTTTTTGTACTGTTCTTCTGTGTAGTCTTGCCACCTCTTAATATCTTCTGCTTTTGTTAGGTCCAGACCATTTCTGTCCTTTATCAAGCCCATCTTTGCATGAAATGTTCCCTTGGTATCTCTAATTTTCTTGAAGAGATCTCTAGTCTTTCCCATTCTGTTGTTTTCCTCTATTTCTTTGCATTGATCGCTAAAGAAGCCTTTCTTATCTCTTCTTGCTATTCTCTGGAACTCTGCATTCAGATGCTTATATCTTTCCTTTTCTCCTTTGCTTTTTGCCTCTCTTCTTTTCACAGCTATTTGTAAGGCCTCCCCAGACAGCCATTTTGCTTTTTTGCATTTCTTTTCCATGGGGATGGTCTTGATCCCTGTCTCCTGTACAATGTCACGAACCTCATTCCATAGTTCATCAGGCACTCTATCTGTCAAATCTAGGCCCTTAAATCTATTTCTCACTTTCATTGTATAATCATAGGGATTTGATTTAGGTCATGCCTGAATGGTCTAGCAGTTTTCCCTACTTTCTTCAATTGGAGTCTGAATTTGATAATAAGGAGTTCATGATCTGAGCCACAGTCAGCTCCTGGTCTTGTTTTTGTTGACTGTATAGAGCTTCTCCATCTTTGGCTGCAAAGAATATAATCAATCTGATTTCGGTGTTGACCATCTGTGATGTCCATGTGTAGAGTTTTCTCTTGTGTTGTTGAAAGAGGGTGTTTGCTATGACCAGTGCATTTTCTTGGCAAAGGCCAAATTTGCCTGTTACTCCAGGTGTTTCTTGACTTCCTACTTCCGCATTCCAGTCCCCTATAATGAAAAGGACATCTTTTTTGGGTATTAGTTCTAAAAGGTCTTGTAGGTCTTCAGAAAACCATTCAACTTCAGGTTCTTCAGTGTTACTGATTGGGGCATAGGCTTGGATAACTGTGGTATTGAATGGTTTGCCTTGGAGATGAACAGAGATTTTTCTGTCGTTTTTGAGATTGCATCCAAGTATTGCATTTCAGACTCTTTTGTTGACCATGATGGCTATTCCATTTCTTCTGAGGGATTCCTGCCTGCAGTAGGAGATATAATGGTCATCTGAGTTAAATTCACCCATTCCAGTCCATTTTAGTTCGCTGATTCCTAGAATGTCGACGTTCACCCTTGCCATCTCCTGTTTGACACTTCCAATTTGCCTTGATTCATGGACCTGACATTCCAGGTTCCTATGCAATAATGTTCTCTACAGCATCAGATCTTGCTTCTATCACCAGTCACATCCACAGCTGGGTATTGTTTTTGCTTTGGCTTCTTCCCTTCATTCTTTCTGGAGTTATTTCTCCACAGATCTCCAGTAGCATATTGGGCACCTACTGACCTGGGGAGTTCCTCTTTCAGTATCCTATCATTTTCTCTGTTCATACTGTTTATGGGGTTCTCAAGGCAAGAATACTGAAGTGGTTTGCCATTCCCTTCTCCAGTGGACCACATTCTAGCAGGGTTAATTTGTGGTGAGGCCTCTCCTGCCTTCTCATGGTCTTCTCATAAACCTTTTCCTCTGGAGAAGGAAATGGCAACCCACTCCAGTATTCTTGCCTGGAAAATCCCATGGATGGAGAAGCCTGGTAGGCTATAGTCCATGGGGTTGCAAAGAGTCGGACACGATTGAGCCACTTCATTTCACTTCACTTCACTTCTGTGCATATACATAGAGAGAGACAGAGAAAGAGAGACTTCTAATGTATCATCCTCTTTTATAAGGACACTAGCCCTATTGGATTAGGGCCCCACACTTATGACCTCATTTAACCTCAGTTATCTCCATTATAGGCCCTGTCTCCAAATATATGGTGGGTCAAGGCTTTAAGATTTGAAGCAGGGGAAAGGGACCCAATTCAGTGCATAATGCTCTGAGAACTTAGATAAATGCCCTAATTTCTCAAAGCCTTTCTTCTCTCATCCCTGTTTCTCTGGGCAAGAGAGAGTTTTGCTCATTGTGCTGAGTTGCTCAGTTGTGTCCAACTCTTTGTGACCCCATAGACTGTAACCTGCCAGGCTCCTTTGTCAATGGGGATTCTCCAGGCAAGAAGACTGGAGTGGGTTGGCATGTCCTCCTCCAGGGGATCTTCCCAACCCAGCAATTGAACTGGGGTTTCCTGCATTAAATCCTGCAGGTGGATTTGATATTTTGTTCCTTAAATGACAGTAAATGAGATTATGTACATGAAACACTCAACACATTATCTGACACAGAGTAGAATGTCAGTAGTGTCTCCCAGAAGCAGACACTCATTGAAAAAAGATTATTTGGAAAGTAAAAGAAACACTAGAAAGGGAGTGGAGAAGTGGCAGGAAAGGAGGAGTCAATAAAGCAAAGGCTATGATGTCTAAGGAATCACCACTGGGAGTAACTGGAGCTCCATCCACTGGGGAAGCTCAGCTTCTGTGCAGAGCAAACACCAAAGAGTTACCCCCATACCTGGGTGAAAGGAGCTGGGGCATTTCTGTCTGCCCCCACAGGTGTTAATCCTCTCCACTTGCAGCTTTCTGAGCCGGTGGAGAGTGGACACAGACTCCAGGGGAACCTGCAGGCAAAGAGATGCCAATGTCAGCTGTTGGGAGCCCAGCCAGCCCTGCAAGAGTCCAGCCTAAGGGGACCTAGACCTGTCCCCTTCTGTTGCTATAGGAGCCATCATGAATGCTTGGTTATATACTGTAATGATGGGAGTAATAACTACTACTTTACAGAGCACTAGGGATGCCCCTTGACAAAAGGTTCTGGGGCCAAAAAAGTATAAAGAATATTCCTACCATGGTTGTACTCAGGGTGATTCAAAACTAAAGCTCTGTTGATGTCCTGCAGTTAAGATGTCAAGCTTTTTTCTAGTCCTATGATTTCCAGACTTATCTACAGAAAGACTTTCTCATATAATATTTACTTATCTTTTAAGGGATGAATGTTCTCTGACACATGCTTTGCTGTTGTTATTGTTTAGACACTAAGTTGTGTCTGATTCTTTTGTAACCCCATGAACTGTAGCCTGCCAGGTTCCTCTGTCCATGGGATTTTCCAGTTAAGAATACTGGAGTCGGTTGCCATTTCCTTCTCCAGGGGATCTTCCTGATCCAGGGATTGAACCCATGTATCTAGCATTGGCAGGAAGATTCTTTATTACCTGGGAGTTTTAAAGCCACTGGGGAAGCCAACACATGCTTTGGGCATTCTCAGTTCTGGCTAACAGAGGTGTGATTGTCCTGAATTGTAAATATGTTCTCATCTGTCCACCTCTGTTGTCTCAGAACAGCACCTAGCACAGAAAAGATGTTCGATAAATGTTTGTTTTGCAATAAATTCCTAAAGAAATTTCCAGAAATGATCTGGAGATATTTTCAGTAAAAGGAGCTCATGAAAAACAACTGTCTAGTCGCTAAAATGACTGCTTTGAAATCCTTTGTATGCAAATCCAGCTGAATATACATGTTAAAATATTGACCAAAAAATTTTTTATTCACCTGGATTTTTTTCCATTTATCTAAGTGAAACAGTGGACTTGCCTAAAAAATGAGGATACCTGCTGTTAGAATACTGTTCACTTCAGAAGGAGAGAAGCATTTCCTCCATAGATTCACGTGTGAATGCAGATCAGAGACTTAATGGTCGTAATGTCCCTCTGATCTGACTTTGCTAATAAGAGTCTGTGCTCCCCCTATATTTCACCTTTCTCAGGATTGCAGCTGCGACCCCACTCTAGAATGAGAAGAATCAAATCAGAGGACTTCTGACAAGTGCATCCCCTTAAGCCCAATGCTAAATACTGCCTATTTATTGGCATCAGTGTCAGCTTGGATGAGGGTGAGTCCTTGTCATTCAAACCCTCACCCTCTGACAAGACCAAAGGTTTTTCTTGAGTCTGAGGCAGTTGCTTCAGTTGCAACAAAGCCTGCGTGAGATGGGGATTGGCATGAATAGGTTTTTCTTCAAAGATCATTGCTCCTGCTGGGTATCCTACTGTTCTAGGCCAAATGCCTAAAAATGGCAATGCCAATAGCAACTCATTGTCAATCATTATTACAACAAGAGATTTGAGACTTTAATTGTTACTCATTTTTTGGAGCTAAGATGGAGGCTTGGAACTGTAAAATAAGTTTGTTTGAATACCTGCTTGATTAGCCACTTATGTACTCAAAGGCCCATTTCTTAGGAAGGAATATTTTCTGGGATATTGCTTGTCTTCATAGGATTCATAAAAGGCAGGAGGTGGTACATGGTAGCATTCTTTTCAGGCCCTACCAATGGAAATGTTGCTGCTGCTGCTCCTAAGTCACTTCAGTCGTGTCCGACTCTGTGCGACTCCATAGATGGCAGCCCACCAGGCTCCCCCGTCCCTGGGATTCTCCAGGCAAGAACACTGGAGTGGGTTGCCATTTCCTTCTCCAATGCATAAAAGCTAAATAAGTTCTTCTTCTTCTCCTGTGAGAACTCCAAAACAACAACTCGCCGCTGAACAATCATCTACTAGAGAATGTTGGATTCCACCAAAAAAAGATACCCCATGTCCAAGGGCAAAGGAGAAGCCCAAGCATGAAGGTAGGAAGGGCAAAATCATATTTAGTATCAAACCCCTTACCCACCAGAGACGCTCAGAGGGCTCTAGTGTGCACCAACCTTGTGTGCACCAGGAACCAGAGACCCCACAGAGACTGAGCCAGAACTGTGTTTGAGTGTCTCCTGTAAAGGTACAGGTCAGCAGTGGCCTGCCGCAGGGGCAGGAGTTCTAGGTGCAGCAGACCTAGATATGGCATAAGCGCTCTTGGAGGACGTAGCCATTAATCCTACCATTGAGCCGCAGAACTTACACAAGACTGGGGAAACAGACTCTTAAAGGGCACAAACAGAACTTTGTGTGCATCAGGACCTAGGAGAAAGGAGCAGTGACCACATAAGAGACAGACCCAGACTTGCCCATGAGTGTCCAGGAGTCTCCAGCAGCGGCATAGGTCGATGGTGTCCTGCTGCAGGGTCGGGGCACTGAGTTCGGGAGGGCATGCATGGGATCTTTTGAAGGAGGTACCTCCATCACAATTTGGCCTCAGGTCAAACAACAAGGAGGGAACACAGCCCAGCCCATCAACAGAAAATTGGATTTAAGATTTACTGAGCATGTGTTAGTTGTGTTAGTTGCTCAGTCGTGTCCGACTCTTTGCGATCCCACAGATTGTAGCCTGCCAGGCTTCTCTGTCCATGGAATTCTCCAGGCAAGAATACTGGGGTGGGTTGCCTTTCCCTTTTCCAGAGGAACATCCCAACCCAGGGATCGAACCCTGGTCTCCTGCATTGCAGGCAGATTCTTTCCCGTTTGAGCTACAGGGAAGTCCCTAGCCTGGCCCATTAGAACAAGACCCAGTTTTCCCCTCAGTCAGTCTCTCCCATCAGGAAGCTTCCATAGGCCTTGTATCCTTATACATCAGAGGGCAGACAGAACGAAAACCACAATCACAGAAAACTAACCAAACTGATCACATGGGCCATAGCCTTGTCTAACTCAATGAAACTATGAGCCATGCTGTGTAGGGCCATCCAAAATGGATGGGTCATAGTGGACAGTTTTGACAAAACATGGAGAAGGGAATGGCAAACCACTTCAATATTCTTGCCTTGAGAACCCCATGAATAGCATGAAAAGGCAAAAAGTTAGGGCACTGAAAGATGAACTCCCCAAGTCAGTAGTTACCCTATGCTATGGGAGATCAGTAGAGAAATAACTCCAGAAAGAATGAAGAGACACAGCCAAATCAAAAACAACACCCAGTTGTGGATGTGACTGGTGATGGAAGTGAAATCCGATGCTGTAAAGAGCAATATCCATAGGAATCTGGAATGTTAGGTCCATGAATCAAGGCAAATTGGAAGTGGTCAAACAGGACATGGCAAGAGTGGACATCGAATTGTAGGAATCAGTGAACTAAAATGGACTGGAATCGGTGAATTTAACTCAGATGACCATTATATCTAGCACTAAGGGCAAGAATCCTTTCAAAGAAATAGAGTAGCCTTCATAGTCAGAGTCAACAAAAGAGTCCGAAATGCAGTACTTGGATGCAATCTCAAAAATGACAGAATGATCTCTGTTCATTTCCAAGGCAAATCATTCAATATCATAATAATCCAAGTCTATTCTCCAACCAGTAATGCTGAAGACACCGAAGTGGAATGAGTCTGTGAAGGCCTACAAGACCTTCTAGAACTAACACCAAAAAAAAAAAAAAAAAGATATCCATTTCATTATAGCGAACTGGAATGCAAAAGTAGGAAGTCAAGAGATGCCTGGAGTAAAAGGTAAATTTGGCCCTCGAGTACAAAATGAAGCAGGGGAATGGCTAACAGCATTTTGCCAAGAGAACACACTGGTCCTAGCAAACACCCTCTTCCAAAAACACAAGAGAAGACTCCACACATGGACATCACCAGATGGTCAACACAGAAATCAGATTGATTATATTCTTTGCAGCCAAATTTGGAGAAGCTCTATAAAGTCAGCAAAAACAAGAATGGGAGCTGACTGTGACTCAGATCATGAGCTCCTTATTGCCAAATTCAGACTTAAACTGAAGGAAGTAGGGAAAACCATATTGAGGTATGACCTAAATCAAATGCCTTACGACTATACAGTGGAAAGGACAAATAGATTCAAGGGATTAGATCTGATAGACAGGGATTAGATACCTGAAGGACTATGGATGGAGGGTCATGGCAGTGTATGGGAGGCAGTGATCAAGACCATCTCTAAGAAAAAGAAAGGCAAAATGGTTATCTGAGGAGGCCTTACAAATAGATGAGAAAAGAAGAGAAGCTAAAGGCAAAGGAGGAAAGGAAAGATATACCCATTTGAATGGTGAATTCCAAAGAATAGCAAGGAGAGATAAGAAACCCTTCCTGAGTGATGAGTGCAAAGAAATAGAGGAAAATAATAGAATGGGAAAGACTAGAGATCTCTTCAAGAAAATTAGAGACACCAAGGGAACATTTCATGCAAAGATGGACACAATGAAGGACAGAAACGCTATGGACCTAACAGAAGCAGAAGATATTAAGAAGAGGTGGCAAGAATACACAGAAGAACTTCTGACCTAGACCCAAAAAAGATCTTCATGACCCAGATAACCACAATGGTGTGATCACTTACCTAGAGCCAGACATCCTGGAATGCAAAGTCTAGTGGACCTTAGGAAGCATCACTACAAATGAAGCTAGTGGAGGTGATGCAATTCAAGTTGAGCTCTTTCAAATCCTAAAAGATGATGCTGTAAAAGTTCTGCACTCAATATGCCAGCAAATTTGGAAAACTCAGCAGTGGCCACAGGACTGGAAAAGGTCAGTTTTCATTCCAATTCCAAAGAAAGGCAATGCCAAAGAATGCTCAAACTACCGCACAATTGCACTTATCTCACAAGCTAGCAAAGTAATGCTCAAAATTCTCCAAGTCAAGTTTCAACAGTACATGAAATATGAGCTTCCAAATGTTCAAGCTAGATTTAGAAAAGGTTGAGGAACCAGAGATCAAATTGCCAACATCCGTTGGATCATTGAAAAAGCAAGAGAGTTCCAGAAAAACGTATACTTTTGCTTTATTGAATACACCAAAGCCTTTGACTGTGTGGATCACAACAAACTGTGGAAAATTCTGAAAGAGATGTGAATACCAGACCACCTGACCTACCTCCTGAGAAATCTGTATGCAGGTCAAGAAGTAACAGATAGAACTGGACATGGAACAACAGACTGGTTCCAAATTGGGAAATGAGTACATCAAGGCTGTAGGATGTCACCCTGCTTATTTAACCTATATATAGAGTACATCATGGGAAATGCTGGACTGGATGAAGCACAAGATGGATTCAAGATTGCTGGGAGAAATATCAATAACCTCAGATATGCAGATGACACCACCCTTATGGCAGAAAGCGAAGAAGAACTAAAGAGCCTCTTGATGAAAGTGAAAGAGGAGAATGAAAATGTTGGTTTAAAACTCAACATTCAGAAAGCTAAGATCATTGGCATCCGGCCCCATCACTTCATGGCAAATAGATGGGGAAACAATGGAAGTGGTGACTGACTTTATTTTCTTGGGCTCCAAAATCACTGCAGATGGTGACTGCAGCCATGAAATTAAAAGATGCTTGCTCCTTCAAAGACAAACTATGACCAACCTAAACAGCATGCTAAAAAGCAGAGACATTACTTTGCCAACAAATGTCCATCTAGTCAAAGCTATGGTTTTTCCAGTAGTCATTTATGGATGTGAGAGTTGGACTATAAAGAAAGCTGAGTGCCAAAGAATTGATGCTTTTGAACTCTGGTTTTGGAGAAGACTCTTGAGAGTCTTCTGCAAGTAGATCCAACCAGTCCATCCTAAAGGAAATCAGTCCTGAATATTCATTGGGAAGACTGATGCTGAAGCTGAAACTCCAATACTTTGTCCACCTGATGTGAAGAAGTGACTCATTGGAATTGACCCTGATGCTGGGAAAGACTGAAGGCAGAAGGAGAAGATGACAGAGGATGAGATGGTTGGATAGCATCATCGAATTGATGGACATGAGTGTGAGTAAACTGTGGGAGTTGGTAATGGACAGGGAAGCCTGGTGTGCTGCAGTCCATGGGGTCGCAAAGAGTCGGACACGACTGAGTGACTGAACTAACTTACTGGCTAAGTAGGAGTGAGAAGAGAGACCCAAGATCATAATTGGTCTTCCTTGAAGAAAGAGATTGTGGATCTTAGAAGGCACAATCTGAAAAGGCAATCTACCAATGCCTGATAATGCAATTTGTGGATCATCTCAGTGCTGAGAGGATTGTTGGGGTCATTGGGAGCTATTGGAATGGGTAACAAATGCAGATGGAACACAATGACACTGAACCAAAATATTTTTTGAAATTTATTTTATCATGTCATATCTTAGTTGCATCACATGGCTTCTTTGTTGCTTCATGTGGGTTCTTTCACTGAGGCACACAGATTCTTTAGTTGTGGTGCATGGACTCTGGAGTGCACAGGCTTAGTAGTTGCAGCATCTGAACTTAGTTGCTCCGTGACATGTGAGATCTTAGTTCCCCAACCAGGAATTGAACCTGCATCCCCTGCTTTGCAAAGTGGATTAGTAACCACTGGACTACAGGGAATTCCTGACCAAAGTATTCCTGAGACCAGATTTATTTGGGAACAGGGCATAAAATTGCCTTTCTTTAGAAAGATATTGACCTGACTACTTCTTATCAATAACTCTTGTTTTGTCATCTATTCATGTGTCTTCCCCTCTACCCCCCTACTTAAACACCCCTGGAGAGAAAGTCTTCCTAATATCGTTTTACTGGTTGTGTTCTGTGCTTTGGCTTATTTCAAGTTAAAAAATATAATGTCTACATTATTCTAGGAAATGGTAGCTTTTCTACAACGAGTGATAATCTGGGAATGGGGTAAGGGGGATAATGATTTTGCCAGTAAGACTAAAAACACTGAAACATTCTTAATGATAGGGTTGGAAAGGCGAGGAGCTTGGGTTCAAAATCAACTATGGGAAGGAAAGCCAATTCCTTTATCATCTGAATTTTTCATGTTATTTTTATTGATAGCTATACATAAAAAACCTATGTTCTTTTATTGGAATATAATTGTTTTACAGTGTTATATTAGTTTGTGCTGTATAACAAAGTGGATCAGCTATCTGTACACATATATTCCCTCCCTCTTGAGCCTCCCTCCCACCCTATCCCCATATCCCACCCCTCTAGGTCATCACAGAGCACCGAGCTGAGCTCTCTGTATTATACAGCAGCTTCCCACTAGCTATCTATTTTGCACACGATAGTGTATATATGTCAGTGCTACTCTCTCAGTTCATCCCACTCTCTCCTTCCTACCCTGTGTCCACATGTCCAGTCTCTACATCTGTGTCTCTACTCCTAAGCTGCAAATAGTTTCATCTGAATCATTATTCTAGGTTCTGTATATACGTGTTAATATTTGTTTTTACTCTTTTTGACTTACTTCACTCCATATGACAGATTCTAGGTCCATCTATATCACTACAAATGATCCAATTTCATTTCTTTTTATGGCTGAGTAATATTTCATTATATATATATATATATATATACACATATACATACACACACATATATATCCACCAACAGATGAGTGGATAAAGAAAATATCTTACATATTTACAATGGAAGACCTATGTTCTTAGTCATTATGCCACAGTGAGCTTAACCAAAGCCAGTGTCTTTAGATTACTTCATTCTTAAGGTTTAACTTAATTATTTCTTTACCATCTTCTCCATGCTTACACATTGAGACTTAAGCACTAACATGAGATCTAGGGCTTAAAAGCAAACACATGTAGTACAAACCCCGCTGTGGACATTTTCTGAATCTCTTTTGGGAGCTTCCTTCAGTTCAGTTCAGTTCAGTTCACTCAGTAGTGTCCAACTCTGTGACCCCATGAATTGCAGCATGCCAGGCCTCCCTGTCCATCACCATCTCCCAGAGATCACTCAAACTCATGTCCATCGAGTCAGTGATGCCATCCAGCCATCTCATCCTCTGTCGTCCCCTTCTCCTCCTGCCCCCAATCCCTCCCAGCATCAGAGTCTTTTCCATTGAGTTAACTCTTTGCATGAGGGGGCCAAAGTACTGGAGTTTCAGCTTTAGCATCATTCCTTCCAAAGAACACCCAGGGCTGATCTCCTTCAGAATGGACTGGTTGGATCTCCTTGCAGTCCAAGGGACTCTCAAGAGTCTTCTCCAACATCACAGTTCAAAAGCACCAATTCATCGGTGCTCAGCTTTCTTCACAGTCCAACTCTCACATCCATACATGACCACTGGAGAAACCATAGCCTTGACTAGACAGACCTTTGTTGGCAAAGTAATATCTCTGCTTTTCAATATGCTATTTAGGTTGGTCATAACTTTTCTTCCAAGGAGTAAGCGTCTTTTAAATTCATGGCTGCAGTCACCATCTGCAGTGATTTTGGAGCCCAAAAAAATAAAGTCTGACACTGTTTCCACTGTTTCCCTACCTATTTCCCATGAAGTGATGGGACCAGATGCCATGATCTTCGTTTTCTGAATGTTGAGCTTTAAGCCTACTTTTTCACTCTCCTCTTTCACTTTCATCAAGAGGCTTCTTAGTTCCTCTTCACTTTCTGCCATAAGGGTGGTGTCATCTGCATATCTGAGGTGATTGATATTTCTCCTGGCAATCTTGATTCCAGCTTGTGCTTCATCCAGCCCAGGGTTTCTCATGATGTACTCTGCATATAAGTTAAATAAGCAGGGTGACATTATACAGCCTTGACGTACTCCTTTTCCTATTTGGAACCAGTCTGTTGTTCCATGTCCAGTTCTAACTGTTGCTTCCTGACCTGCATATAGGTTTCTCAAGAGGCAGGTCAGGTGGTCTGGTATTCACATCTCTCAGAATTTTTCCACAGTTGATTGTGATCCACACAGTCAAAGGCTTTGGCATAGTCAATAAAGCCATAATGTAACTGGAGATCAATTTCTGGAGTCAGACCCAGGTTCAAATCCCAGCTATATCCATCCCCTCTTATCTCCATAACCATAGGAGAGTTACTTAAACTCTCTGGATCCAACTTTGCTCCTCTATCGAAAGAAACTAATACTACCGAATTCGTAGGGCTGTAAAGTTAGCAGCATAGTGACCACTAAGACAAAAACCTTACTGAATTTCTCCTTCCCCACAGGGTCTATTCTCTCTTCCCCACTATATAGCAAAACTTATTGAAAGAATTATCTTCTTATCCATTTCCTTCCTCTTTTTCTCTTCATCAACCTACTCCAGTGTTTTCTGCCTCAAACTTTGTTCTTTGCATTCTGATTTAATATCCTCTTCATTGACTCAACTCAATGAAGGGCATTTCTGTCTGATTCAATGATGCCTTTAGGATGCCTCCCACTCTCTCCATATTCAATCCATTTCCAATTTTTGACTGTTTTACATTTATCTCATAAACCCAGTCTTTTCTCTCCATCGCCACAGTCACTGTTACCTCTCCCCTGGCCTGTTGCCAGGGACTTATAAGTGGTTCCCCCTCAATTATCCCGTTCATCACCCCCACCATGGCCAGCACATCTCTCCTTTGTGACAAGTTATATTTGTTTGACCATTTTGTTTGTTACTTGTGCTTGTGCTAAGTCGCTTCAGTCACGCCTGACTGTTTGTAACCTCTTGCACAGTAGTCTGCCTGGTTCCTCTGTCTATGGGATTCTCTAGGCAAGAATACTAGAGAGGGTTGCTGTTTCCTCTCCCAGGGGATCTTCCCGAACCAGGGATCAAACCCGCATCTCTTACGCCTCCTGCATTGGCAGGTTATTTACCACTAGCACCACGTGGGAAGCCCTGGTTTATTGCTATCTCCTCTATTAAAAATAGCTCCACGAGGAGCTCTCTGAGCTCCATGAGGTCAGAGATTATATCTGACTTTGCTTACCACTCTATTCTTAAGGCATAGCACCAAGTTTGTCATACAGTAGGGGCTAAATAATTATTTTTGGAGCGAATAAGGCATCTGACCCATGATCTGTGTTCTTACATGGAGCTCCCATTGGTTTCTTTGATGTCATCATCATCATCATCACTGGTGAATTTTTACAGAAGCATGCCTTCCTCTTGAGAGGATAGCAAACTGAACATTAGGATAGTTCAATCTGCTTGGCCTAGGGAAGTTCTCTGAACTTTGTTGCATTGGATATTAGCGCACTCCTGATATTGCTCTAACACAGAGACAAAATAAGGATTTCAGAGAATAAGGTTATGCCCCCACTTTTCACAGTGATCTTCTTCCCTATCTTATGTGTACTACTGATTCCTGCATCAAAGATTTCCCCAAAACTTGAAAGCTTTAAAACAAACATTTATTATCTCACAGTTTTTTGTGTGTCAGGAGTTGCAGCAATGGTCCTCTGGACCAGTGTCTCTCACAGGCTATTGTCAAGGTACAGTTATCTCAAAGCTCACCTGTGGGAAGGATCTCCTATTCCATGCTTACCTATGTGGCTGCAGATCAGCTTCTGGTTCTCACCGACTATTGAGTGGGGACATCAATTCCTGGTCATGTGGGCTGCTCTTAGAGGGCTATTCACAACCTAGCAGCCTGCATTCCCCAGAGCAAAGACTCTAAGACAGAGAACGAGAGATGGTGAGCAAGAAAGAAGTCATGGTGATTTCAGAACCTAAGCTTCGAAGTGATATCCAGTCACTTTTGTGGTATTCTGTTCATTAGAAGCAAATCACTGGATCCACCCAACACTCAAGAGAGGGAATTACACAAAGGCAAGAACACCAGGAAGCAAGGATCACTGGGGCCATTGCAGATAGAAAGTGCCGCCAACAACTGGAAACTTTTTTGTTCCAAAAGTTCTTTTGGCTTTCGCTCAAATCTTTTAAGCCTCGTTTCCTTTAGGAATCATTGGGTACATCTGTGCCTCAATGCCTTGCCATCTTTCCCTTCCAGAAAAGAAAACAAGAGGGGGATGGGGTGGGTTCTAATGAGAATAACTCCCAGTGGACTGATGATTTTAGTTGACACTGAACTGTGGAGAAGACCCCAATTACTCCTTTTGGCTTGTCTGAACATCAGTCTCCTGATGACTTACTTTATAGCTTCATAATGAATATATTAAAAATAGAACTGTAGAGCTTATAGATACAGAAGGTATATATTTAGACCTTGAGTTTCTTTCCTCCCTTCACCCCATCCCCCACTCTGCACAGAGGTTTTAGTGCTAATTTGAGATCATTCTGAAACTTCATCTCCTTTATCTTAATTTACATATCCAACATGTTTTGTCTAATTTTAATATAAATGTCTCTGCAATGATTAAGCCACCTCCTAAGTGACTAAATTATCTGTATTCCTTCACTCACACAGCTCAGGCTGTAAGAGGAAAGGAGAGAATGACCTGTATTTAGCAGAGGTTTGTGGAAAAAACTTGGAAAATAAGTGGACATTGATGTCATAATTTAAAGGAGAACTGCAAATGTAGAATTCTGTAAGAAAAATACTGAAGTGCATACCTGCAAGTATATGACTAGTATCTCCACCTTGTTTTTCCTTCATACAGATTGTTTCCCAGAGAAAGCTGTCCAAATCCTTGTTGAAGCACGGGAACACAGCAGGGAAATCTTCCATCACGGTGAGCCCTCCCTCAGGTGCCCACATGGAGCCTGCTGGTCCAACCCAGCCTCATGGGAAGCTGACCCTCTGGATGTTAGGGGTTGATCCCATAACTGCTCAGCTATACCAGTCACCTCTTTTTTTTTTTTTTTTTCAATCTTTCTCCTTCCTAATAATACAATTTTGACCTTTTCATTGTAGGAAAAAAGATTTGAAAGTGAGGCTATTCACTTCAACTAAGCACTTCTGTAATTAAATATAGGTTTTAGCAGGGAACAAAGAAAGAAGTTATTGATCATAGTATGAATATGAAATTGTCTGGCAGTTTCAAATTATCAAAGCTACCTATCCCAGCTTCTCAGTTTCTTGAGAAAAAACATCTAATAGCATTTAGTCCAAGGTTTGGTCTGTTGCCTAATGATCCGAGAGCCCAGCATTTAACTCTTCTTTTCAATATGATAGTTTGGAGCTGCGCTGTTCTAGTTGGTAGCCGTGTAATTTTTCAACTTAAAATTATTTAAAATTAAATAAAAGCAAATAGTCATTCCTTACACTAGCCACATATGCTCAGTAGATCCATATACTGGACAGTGCAGATTACAGAACATTTCTGTCATTACAGAATGTTCTCTTGGGCAAAACTGGAAGTATTTCTAAGTAAAACATGCAGTGTTCAAGAAGAACTCCAGGATTTAAAACTTTGGCATCTTGTATTGAAGTTCCTGAGAAAGATAATGTAGTCTAACTGTTTAGCTGTGTGGGCAAAAAATAATAATAGGTTTAAAAAGTGCCAGAAGAATTTGAGTTGCTTGCAAGGCAAATTGCCTTAGGAGAAAAACCTAAGTTCTTTGAACACTCCTTTTTAACTCAAAAGTGACCTATTCATTAAAAACAAAAATTAATCCATTTTTTAAGGAAGAATTCAAAAATATTTCATTTCTACTGGTGAAAGTTAGGACGGTTCCCACAAGAACTTAGCTGTTTATTGGTTTGGATATTTTAAATGATGCAGTCGTATCAGATCTGTTTCTTGACTACCATTTTCAATCATGAACAAA
Source organism: Oryx dammah (assembly GCF_014754425.2). Classification (NCBI taxonomy): domain Eukaryota; kingdom Metazoa; phylum Chordata; class Mammalia; order Artiodactyla; family Bovidae; genus Oryx; species Oryx dammah. The sequence goes on from NW_024080452.1 coordinate 1,503,620, forward strand.
TGGTTCAAATGGTCTTTGACGATGCCACTGGTGCTCTAAAAAGCTCACACCCAATGCTCACAGTCCTAGAAAAGACTTGGGATGGTGAACCCAGTTATGAGAGCTGCCACGGTTCCTTCCCAGCAAAACAAAAGCTCATCTTCCCACCTTTTCTCTAAGAAGTATTGGGGAATTTCCTTTCTCTACACAGCCCATAAAAACTCAATCTCCTTCCTAATTTTAAATATTTAAAAACTCCTCTTGATCTTGGATCCTTGGGTCAGAACAACTTCCATAGTTTCTGGAAAACACTTGAAAATATGTGCACATTTTTCTAGGCTTTGCAGATGAAAGTCATAACTTTCATCATCTTTACAAAGGTGTCTGTAACACAGGATAGTTGAAGACCAGAGCTCAAGTGGAGTGTAAGAGGCAGTAAGGGACAAAAGAGAATCAAATGAGCAACCTAAATATGATGATTCCTGGTTTATCAAGTCATTCTTGAGTTTTTGCTGTAAAGCTCAAGAATGACTTGAGTTTTGTCTGGACCCATGTTCTCTACTCCTCGGGTGCTTATACCTTTGGAGGGATCCTTCCCTTTTTAGATAGCTCTTTTAGCTTTAATTTTATACATAAAATAAAAATTTCCAGAGGCTACCAATGTGTACTCAAACAGATGAATGCAACTCATAATGAAAAAGTTTAGCTCAGATAGAATGGAGATAAAATTGAATTAAAACTCAATAATAACTTTTTTTAATAAAAACTCATAATAACTTTGATAAGGGTGTCCACAAGGTCAGAGGCATTATGGCCTCTGACTGCATAGTGAAGTCTTAACGACTTAGAAGTAGTTTAACCTGTATGCAACTACATTGGTCCTATATTTTGTTGTTGTCATTGTCTTTCTCCTTCTTTTCCCATCAATTTCTGCTTCAAGGGTTTAAGAGTCATTATTCAATATTAGGAAGTGATCTTTTTATGAAACAGGCTTTTAGATACTATTATCTCTTCACTTAGGTCAAAGTTGTTGTCAAGAATTCTCTGTTCTTTCGAGTTAAGGGTTTAGATCCTTGTTCTCTTTCTTCCCTCTCCCCCCTCCTCTTTCTCTCTCCATCTCAAAAAGCTCAGGGACAGTCTTTTCTGAAGCATTTGCAATTAATGCAAAAATTTTCTTTGATGACCTTATAACCTTTGGTCTGGAAAGGCCATACAGACCAGTTTATTTCACAATCCTTGTGGGTCTGGTAGAAAACAGCGGAGAAATATTGCTGCCTGCTCCTTGTTTTTTGGTCACTTCCCAAAGAAGAAATATATATAATTATTTATGGACGTGCTGTTCAGTGCTGTGTGGCCTTTGAAGGAGAAGCTCTCCCTAATTACGCCTCTAAAACTTCTTCCTCCAGCTTACACCGCATATTTCATGTTCTCATGCTCAGCACCAGTGAGGTCTCCTTATCTTCTGTGGTTTGTTCTAGGGACTTCCCTTGTACACCTGAGATGCTGTGCCACATTCACTGGATTGTGGGAAACTCCATGGCAGGTGTCAGTCTTTGTTGATTTTTGGATCAAACACGAGCTAAATTGTTCATGAATCCCTGGGTTGAGTGATCCAACTGCCACTGCTCCTGATGAATGCTTTTTTCCTTTAGGTGATTGCTGAGGAATTATCTGGTAATGATGACTATGTTGAACTTGCCTTCAATGCACGGAAACTGGATGACAAGGTAAAGTGTTTGGCATCAGCATTACTGAAGAAAGTAATAAAGCTAGCACACAAAGCTTAATAAGATTTCCCCTCAAAGCTATTTTTTCCCTTTCAACTCATATTATTAAACAGATCAATGATTTCAGAGAGTATGGAAAGTAAGACTTCCCCCTAATTGAGAAGCAGTTAATGAAAAGAAGGAAGGAATATAATTAAAACAATTTTATAATTAAGTTTATAATTAATAATTGCTATAATTAATTTAATTTATAATTAAGATAATGTTATTACACTAAAACTTCATTTGTTCCCAAATGCTACAAGTCACAGGGCATAGGTGAATGTGATTTAAACCCATTGCTAGGAACTTTTCAAAGGAAAAAAGATGGGAAAGGGAATAAAAGTGGCATTTTTAAAGCATATTTGCAGGCATGGGGTTAAGAGCTTTTCAAGCATGATCACAGTTAATCATTCTTATAGCATCCATGTAACAGGTATTATTAACTCTGTTTTACATATGAAGTAACAGATTCAAAGATGAAGTAGTTGTCTAAAGTCATTCCATGTGTTAGTTCAAATAATCTAAGAAATAGACACCAAGAAAGTGTTAATGATGCCAGCAGGATTTTATCAGGAGAAATGCCTGTGTAGGGAACACAAGAAGGAAATCTAGGAGAGCAGACAGGCCACAATGCAAGTCTGAATATAAGTAAAGAAGAAAGGGAAACAGGGTGGCAGTTTCTGCAACACCACGTAGTCTAAGGAAGGTTCTAAAGAAGATTCTAAGGAAGGAAGTCTAAGGAAGGCAGAAAGGAGTCCTGTGTGTCTCCCATCAGTGCCTTTATACTCCCTACACACGCAGCAATGGCTAGGAGCAGCCCATGTGCAGCCTGGCCTTGGAATGAGGGCAGGACTGGATTTCGGAGTACAAAAGCACTGTTACATTCCCTAAGTGGGAGGTCTGCAAAACACGTGCCAAAGGATACCCTGCTAGTTGGTGGTAACTCTGAGGACTCAGTCCCAGGTCAGCCTGACTTCCATCTGTACTCTTTTGGTTATATCTCGCAATTTCCATGCACTCACAGGCCATGTTAGCCTTGTATACATAGAAAAAATCCTAGGGATTCCACCCCTTTACAAAAATGTTTCCTCTCCAACCATAACATCATATCCACCAATGTATTTACAGAGAACTCCATTTTACTAGCATACAACAAACAGGTGATTTGGGGATGTGGCACTACTTTTTCAAACAATTGCTTGTAGGCATTAGAAAAAGGAAAAACTTTTTTCACAGCTCCCCACAGTATTAAGCAGCAGCTCATATCCTGGCATAGTTCATTTTCACACACAAAGAGTACTCAGCCTAATTATGTGTTCATTAATTCACTCTCCTATCGGTTCATTCATTCACTCCTTCATTCATTTACCAAACCTTCGTCATGGGCTTGTCATGCATCTGTTGGTGGGAAATGGGCATCCTTGGAGCCATTCTTATATCCAAAACCTGTAATTCACCATCCAAGTAACACATCAATTTAAACAACAAATGACATAATGATACTAAAGCTATAGGAGGATGATACATAATCAGAGTGTCCTGAAAAGAGTAATCCATTCTGCCTTGAAATAATAGGAAAGACTTTGTTCTTAAGAAGAAATTATAGTTGGATTTTTTTGTTATCCTGAGTGGATTGTGTAACACTTTCACAGACTGTCACCTTTTGACATTAGCTGAACAAGGTACTGGGAACTATAGAGTGCAATGGTGTCAATGGAGTGTAAGATCTTACCACTCACTTCCTCTGATTATCAGGCTCTTTCTCTCTATCATCTTCAAGTTTCAGAATAATTCACCAGACGCCTTTGTAGTATCTTACCTGGGGACATTATAAGCCAACGGGTCAGTGTGTAGCAGTTTTAAACTACTCACTTAATGGCTTCTCATGACTTCTTTCCACTTAGTCACACACTCCAAATGATTTCTGTTACAGAGCAAAGGAAAGTGGGGGTTTGTCAGTGGGCCCATCAGCTCTAAGGTGTATAAGCAGTTTCCCTTCATCCAAATGAGCACTTGCTCACAGAACTGAAAGACCCCTATCCACACCTACCATGGTTCTCGATGGCTGTGCCCACCCTGGACTGTGTAGATTGCTCATTACTGAGAGCCCAATGCCCTGGAGCCACAGACTGCAGATCTTCTATAATGAGGTGGGGTCTTTCCCAGAGTCAGTCACCCAGAAAGGAGTGGGCCCTGTTCATAGCAAAGCAGGTCATTGCTCCAGTGTGGACTAGGAGGTGAATGGTCTGAGATGGAGAGAGATTGTGGAGATGAGGAGCAAGATGATACCATGAAGATCAGCTCACACAACCTCTTCAGGAAACAGAGGCTCAGCAAGGCCTGATGATTTTCACCAAGACACTGCTGCCTGGTTATTTATTGCTGTATCACAAACTACCTCAAAACCTGGTGACTTAGATGAACAGCTACTTTTTTTTTTTTTTATGTCATCATTTTGAGGGTCAGAAATTCAGGCAGGATTCAACTGGGCAATTCTTCTGTTCCTTATGACATTGATAGAAGTCACTCAGTTAGGGACGTCCCCTGTGGTCCAGTGGTTAGGAATTCACCCGCCAATGCAGAAGATGTGGGTTCAATCCCTGGTCTAAGAAGACTCTACATTCTGTGGGGCAACTATGCCCATGCACCACAGTTAAGGAGCCTACATCTAGAGCCTGTGAACCATAACTACTGAAACCCATGCACCCTAGAGCCCATGCTCCACAACATGATAAGCTACTGCCATGGGAAGTCTGCCCACCATGACTAGAGAGTAGCCCCTGCTTGCTGCAACTAGAGAAAGCATGTACCTAGCAACAAAGACCTAGCACAGTCAAAAACAAATAACAAGAGTTCACTCAGTTATACTCAGCTGGTGGAAGAGCTTTACTCACATGCTTGGCACGTAGGATTGCTGGAAGCCTGGGCTCCACCAAGTTGGTCAGTCAGAGTGCCTTCATGGTGGTCTTAGGTTTATCACATTTTCTATATGGTGGCTAGCTTGAGATATCATTCCAAGAGAAGCCAGTGAAAGCTGTGTGGTCTTTCCTTTTTTTAAATTTTTTAATTGGAGCATAATTGCTTTGCAATGTTCTGTTAGTTTCTGCTGTACACAGCAGGGGAAGGAGATGGTAGGACGAATTGAAAAGTAGCACTGACATAAAAACACGGTCATGTGTATGGCCTTTTCTGACCTAGCCTTGAAAGTCATGCATTATCCCTTCTGCTGCTTCTTGGTTACAAGTGAGTCATAAGGCTGCCCAGAGTCGAGGGGAGGAAAATGACTCCATGTCTTGGTAGGGGAGTGGCAAAATCATAATGCATAAAAAAGCGTGTGGACATTGTAGTGGAAAATGCAACCTGCCACAGTATTTTGTGACAGAATCAGAATAAGAGAGGACAATTATTTCATGTCACAGCTAGTAAAATAGTTTCCAGAGCTTCTCAAGGAAGACTTCCTTCTAGCCTTAGCAACAAATGAGGTTGTCGCTCCCTTCATGTTAACAGTTAAACTTATATCTATTAATTGACAAAATAGACCATGAAAAGCCATGGAGGTAAACAGCTCTCTTAATTTAAAACATTTTGCTAATTAGTATCATGAGAGCAACTAATTTCTACCTGCATTTGAAAAATTGCAGTATGAATATGCTATATCCAATTCAGAATAGTTATAGACATCTGGGCCCCCAGTCTCCATGAAGTAATTCTCCAGTTATCCACATACCTCTGTTAGAAAACTCTGGCCTAATACAAATAGCCTTCTTTTACATATGAAAATGTCAAAGTTTAGGGATGTGAAATGACTTACCCAAGGCCACAGACACTCACACCCACACTCACAATCAGTGACAGAGAGGAACCCAATCAGTTTGTCCAACTACAATCTAAATTTGGGGGGGGGGCAGAGACTTAATGAACACAGGTTAGATTGATCTTGGGCTGTGGAGAACTTGGTCATATTCCCATGTATTTCAGGGAAGAGGGGAGCCAGGGAAGAGGAAGATGAGGGTATGTATGCTATTAGGCAGCAGTCCTCAAGGTGTGGCCCCAGGTCCCAAGACCCTTTCAGAAGAATGTATGAGGTCAAAACCATTTTCATAGCAATGCTAGGACATTATTTTCTATCTTCATTCTCATTCTGTCCCATGTGTACAGTGATTTTCCAGAAACTACTTGATGCCTAATATCACAAGAGATTGAATGCAGCAGCAGGTATGAGAATCCCACTGCCTTCTATTGATCCAGTCATTAAGTTGATTTACAAAGATGTAACATAATGGCATTCTTCTGACAATTTTATACATTTGGAAAATATAAAATGTTATTTTATTATGATAGAATGGGTTTATCTTTATTATTTTTAAAATGATATAACAAATGAATATTTTTAAAATTTCTCAGCTTTAGCTTATAATATGGTAAAATATTGTTAGATATAACCCACATAAGCAAAAGCTCCTTGGTGTCCTCAATAATTTAAGTGTATAAAATGGTCCTAAGACCAAAAAGTTTGAGAACTGCTATTGTGAAGTATATTACTTTTGCAAACCATGAAGACGAGTAAATGCCTCTTTTCTTTTGATAGAAGTAGTTTTATTTAAAAAATTGCAGATCAGAATAATTCATTTTTTCAGAGCTTGTAATTGCTTTACAATATTGTGTTGGTTTCTTCCATACATCAACATGTGTCAGGCATAGGTACCCACATGTCCCCTCCTTCCTGAACCTTCCTCCCACCTCCCACCCCATCCCATCCCACTAGGTTGTCACAGAGCACCAGATTTGAGCTCCATGGGTCATACAACAAATTTCCACTGGCTATCTAATTTTATATATGGTAATATATATGTTTCAATACTACTCTCTCAATGAATCCTACCCTCCACATCCACATACCTATTCTCTATATCTGTGTCTCTATTGCTACCCTGCAAATAGTTTCATGAGTAGCATCTTTCCAGATTCTATGTGTGTGTGTGTGTGCTTAGTCATGTCCAACTCCTTGCAGCCCCATGGAATGTAGCTATATATGGGTTAATATACAATATTTCTCTTTCTCTTTCTGACTTACTTCACTCTGTATAACAGGCTCTAAGTTTATCCACCTTATTAGAACTGAATCAAATGCTTTCCTTGCTATGGCTGAGAAATACTCCATTGTGTATATGTACCACAATTTTTTTATCCATTTATCTTTTGATGGGCATCTACTTGCTTCCATGTCCTATCTATTATAAATAGTCCTGCAGTGAACATTAGAGTACATGTGTCTTTTTCAATTATGGTTTCCTCAGGGTGTATGAACAGTAGTGGGATTGTTGGGTCATATGATAGTTCTATTCCTAATTTTTTTTCCAGTATAAATTTATTTATTTTAATTGGAGGCTAATTACTTTACAATATTGTGTTGGTTTTGCCATGCATTGACATGAATTTGCCATGGGTGTACATGTGTTCCCCATCCTGAACCCCACTCCCACCTCCCTCCCCATACCATTTTTCTGGGTCATCCCAGTGCACCAGCCCCGAGCATCCTGTATCATGCATTGAACCTGGACTGGCGATTCATTTCACATATGATAATATAAATGTTTCAGTGCCATTTTCCCAAATCATCCCACCCTCGCCATCTCCCAGAGTCCAAAAGACTGTTCTATACATCTGTGTCTCTTTTGCTGCCTCGTATACAGGGTTATCGTTTTTTTAAAGAATCACCATACTGTTCTCCAAAGTGGCTGTGTCTTTTTACATTCTCACCAACAGTGCAAGAGTGTTCCCTTTTCTCCACACCCTCTCCAGCATTTATTCTTTGTAGATTTTTTAATGATGGCCATTTTGACAGGTGTGGGGTGATACTTCATTGTAGTTTTGATTTGCGTTTCTCTAGTAATGAGTGATGAAGAGCATCTTTTCATGTGTTTGTTGGTCATCTGTATCTCTTCTTTAGAGAAATGTCTGTTTAGATCTTCCACCTATTTTTTTTTTAAACTGGGCTGTTTGTTTTTCTGGTGTTGCATGATCTGCTTGTATATTCTGGAGATTAATCATTTGTCAGTTGTTTCAACTTGCAATTATTTCCTCCCATTCTGAGGGTTGTCTTTTCACCTTGCTTATAGTTTCCTTCGTTGTGCAAGAGCTTTGAAGTTTAATTAGGTCACATTTCTTTATTTTTGTTTTTATTTTAATTACAGTGACCCAATGAGGTGGGTCATTGCTGTGATTGATGTATGTTGAAGAGTGTACTGCCTGTTTTACACTAAGAGCTTTACATTTCTGGCCTTACATTTAAATTTAAGTCTTTAACCTATTTTGAGTTTATTTTGTATAGGGTGTTAAGAAGTGTTCTAGTTTCATTCTTTTGCATGTAGCTGTCCAGTATTCTCAGAACCACTTATTGAAGAGGCTGTCTTTTTCACCATTGTATATTCTTGCCTCCTTTGTCAAAGATAAGCTGCCCATAGGTGTGTGGGTTTATCTTTCAGCTTTCCATTTTGTTCCATTTGTCTATATTTCTGTTTCTGTGCCAGTATCATACCATCTTGATGACTATAGCTTTGCAGTATAGTCTAGAGTCAGGAAGGTTGAGTCCTCCAGTTGCATTCTTCTTTCTCAAGATTGCTTTGACTATTTGGGGTCTTTTGTGTTTCCATACAAATTGTGAAATATTTTGTTCTAGTTCTGTAAAAAAAATATCATTGGTAGTTTGATAGGGATTGCATTGAATGTGTAGATTGTTTTGGGTAGTATAGTCATTATCACAATATTTATTCTTCTAATCCAAGAATATGGTATATCTCTCCATCTGTTTGTATCATCTTTGATGTCTTTTATCAATGTCATAGTTTTTTGCATACAGGGCTTTTTTCTCTTTCAGTTCAGTTGAGTCGCTCAGTCATGTCTAAGTTTTTGCGACCCCATGGCAGCATGCCAGGCCTCCCTGTCCATCACCAACTCCCGGAGTTCACCCAAACTCATGTGCATTGAGTAGGTGATGCCATCCAGCCATCTCATCCTCTGCCATCCCCTTCTCCTCCTGCCCCTAATCCCTCCCAGCATCAGGGTCTTTTCCAATGAGTCAACTCTTCGCATGAGGTGGCCAAAATATTGGAGTTTCAGCTTCAGCATCAGTCCTTCCAATGAACACCCAGGACTGATCTCCTTTAGAATGGACAGGTTGGATCGCCTTGCAGTCCAAGGGACTCTCAAGAGTCTTCTCCAACACCACAGTTCAAAAGCATCAATTCGTCGGTGCTCAGCTTTCTTCACAGTCCAAATCTCGCATCCATACATGACCACTGGAAAAACCATAGCCTTGACTAGACAGACCTTTTTTGGCAAAGTAATATCTCTGCTTTTTAATGTGCTATCTAGGTTGGTCATAACTTTCCTTCCAAGGAGTAAGCATCTTTTAATTTCATGGCTGCAGTCACCATCTGCAGTGATTTTGGAGCCCCAAAAATAAAGTCTGACACTGTTTCCACTGTTTCCTCATCTATTTCCCATGAAGTGATGGGACCAGATGCCATGATCTTCGCTTTCTGAATGTTCAGTTTTAAGCCAACTTTTTCACTCTCCTCTTTCACTTTCATCAAGAGGCTCTTTAGTTCTTCTTCGCTTTCTGCCATAAGGGTGGTGTCATCTGCATATCTGAGGTTATTGGTATTTCTCCCAGCAATCTTGATACCAACTTGTGCTTCATCCAGTCCAGCGTTTCTCATGATGTACTCTGCATGTAAGTTAAATAAGCAGGGTGACAATATACAGCCTTGACGTACTCCTTTTCCTATTTGGAACCAGGCTGTTGTTCCATATCCAGTTCTAACTGTTGCTTCCTGACTTCCTAAGTATTTTATTCTCTTTGTTACAATGGTCAATGATAATGTTTCCTTAACGTGTATTTCTGAATTTTCATTGTTAGTGTAAAGGAATGCAAGGGGTTTCTGTGTATTAATTTTATATCCTGAAACTCTACTATATTCATTTATTGACTCTAGTAATTTTCTGGTGGAATCTTTAGGGTTTTCTATGTAAGGAATTGTGTCATCAGCAAACTGTGTGTGTTTTACTTCTTCTTTTCCAATTCTGATTCCTTTTATTTCTTCTCTGATTTCTGTGGCTAGGTCTTCCAAAACTATGTTGAATGATAGTGGTGAGACTGGACACCCTTGTCTTATTTCTGATCTTAGAGGAAATGCTTTCAGTTTTTCAATATTGAGAATAATGTTTGCTCTGGATTTGTTGTATATGGCCTTGATTATGTTAGGGTAGGTTCCTTCTATGCCCACTTTCTGGAGAGCTTTTATCATACATGGGCATTGAATTTTATCAAAAGTTTCTCTGTATGTATTGCGAAGATCATGTGACTTTTATCTTTCAATTTGTTCATATGATATATCACACTGATTGATTTATGTATGTTGAAGAATTCTTGTATCTCTGGATAAAACCCACTTAAACAATTCTTTTAATGCATTGTTGGATTCTGTTTGCTAGAGTCTTGTTGAGGATTTTTGCATCTATGTTCATCAGTGATATTGGCATATACATATATTTGTGGCATATTTGTCTGGTTTTGGTATCATGGTGATATTGACCTCATAGAATGAGTTTGGGAGTTTTCCTTCCTCTGAAATTTTCTGGAAGAGTTTGAGCAGCATATGTGTTAGCTCTTCTCTAAACTTTACCTGTGAGGCCATCTGGCCCTTGACTTTTGTTTATTGGAAGAATTTTTTATTACAGTTTCAATTTCAGTGCTTATAATTTGTTCATGTTTTCTATTACTTCCTGGTTCAGTTTTGGAAGGTTGTACTTTTCTAAGAACTTATCCATTTCTTCCAGGTTGTCCATTTTATTGGCATATAGCTGTTCATAGTAGTCTCTTATGATCCTTTATATTTCTGCATTGTCTTTTTTTGTTTCTAATTTTATTGATTTGAGTCTCCTCCCTTTTTTCCTTGATAAATCTGGCTAGTGGTTTGTCAATTTTGTTTATCTTCTTGAAGAACCAGCTTTTAGTTTTAATCAACTTTGCTATTGTCTCCTTCATTTCATTTTCATTTATTTCTGCTCTGAACTTTACAATTTGTTTTCTTTCTTTGGTGATTTCCGTTCTTCTTTTCTAGTTCTTCTTTTTTAGGTGTTTATTTTTTGTCTCTCTTGTTTCTTGAGGTAGGCTTTAATTGCTGTAAACTTCCCTGTTAGAACTGCTTTTGCTGCATCCCATAAGGTTTTGGGTGGTTGTGTTTTCATTGTCATTTATTTCTAGGTATTTTTTTTAATTTCATTTTTGATCTCTTCAGTAATCTATTGGTTATTTAGAAGCATGTTATTTAGCCTCCATGTGTTCTTGTTTTTTATAGTTTTTTCTTTCTTTCTTTTTTTTTTTTTACCTGTAGTTGATATCTAGTCTCATATCATTGTGGTCAGATAAGATGCTTGATACAATTTCAATTTTCTTAAATTTACTGAAGCTTGATTTGTGACCCAAGATGCAATGCAACCTGGAGATGTTCCCTGTGCACTTGATAAAAACATTTATTCTGTTGCTTTGGGATGGAATGTCCTCAAGTTATCAGTTCGGTCCACCTGGTCTAATGTGTGATTTAAGGCTGTGTTTCCTTATTAATTTTCTACGAGGATGATCTGTACATTAGTGTAAGTGGAGTGTTAAATTCCCTCACTATAATTGTGTTACCATTGGTTTCCTTTTTTATGGTTGTTAGCATTTGCCTAATGTATTTAAGTGTTCCTATGTTAGGTGCATAATTTATAATTGTTACATCTTCTTTTGGATTGATCCCTTGATCATTATGTATGGCCTTCCTTATGTCTTGTAACAGTTTTTAAAAATCTCAATTTTGTCTGATATGAGAATTGCTACTCCTGCTTTCTTCTGATTCCCATTTGCATGGAATATCTTTTTCATCCCCTGACTTTCAGTCTGTATATGTCCTTAGGTCTGAAGTGGGTCTCTTGTAGGCAGCATAAACACAGACTTTGCTTCTGTATCCATTCAGCTAGTCTGTGGCTTTTGGTTGGGGCGTATAGTCCATTTACATTAAAGTAGTTATTGACATGTGTGTTCCTATTGCCATTTTCTTAATCATTTAGGGTTTGTTTTTTTCTTCTCTTGGGTTTCCTACTAGAGAAGTTCCTTTACCATTTGTTGTAAGTCTAGTTTGGTAATGCTTAATTCTCTTAGCTTTTGTTTGTTGATAAAGCTTTTGATTTCACCATCTAATCTGAATTAAATCCTTGCTGGGTAGAGAAATCTTGGTTGTAGGTTTTTGTCTTTCACTTTAAATATATTCTGCCAGTCACTTCTGGCCTGCAGATTTTCTGTTGAAAAATTCACTATTAGCCTTATGGGGATTCCTTTGTATGTTAATTTTTGCTTTTCACTTGTAGCTTCTTAGGTTTATTTTTTGTTAGTTTTATTAATATTGTCTTAGTGTACTTCTCTTTGGGTTTATCCTTTATGGGACTCTCTGGGCTTCCTGGACCTGGGGGCTATTTCCTTTTCTGTGTTAAGGAAGTTTTAAACTATAATCTCCTCAAATATTTTCTCATACCCTTTCTTTTTATCTTCTTCTGGGATCCCTATAATTTGAATGTTGGTACACTTAATATTGTCCCAGAGGTCTCTAAGACTGTCCTCAGGTCTCTTCATTCTCTTTTCTTTACCCTGTTCCTTGGCAGCTATTTCTATCATTCTATCTTCCAGCTGACTTATCCTTTCTGCCTCAGTTACTCTGCTATCAATAGAGCATTTTTAATTTCAGTGAATGTGTTCTTCATCACTGTTTATTCTTCATTTCTTCTAGGTCTTTGTTAAATGTTTTAAATGTCTCTTGCATTTTCTCCATTCTATTTTCAATATTTTGAAAATTCTTTACTATCATTACTCTAAATTCTTTTGCAGATAGGTTGTCTATTTCCTCTTCATTTATTTGGTCTTGTAGTTTTTTCCCTTAGTCCTTCATATGTAACATATATTTTTGTCATTTCATTTTCCTTTTTGATGAGTGGAACTGTGTTCCTGTCTCACTAGCTATTTGACCTGAGGTTTCCAGCAGTGGAGTTTGCAAGCATTTGGGTAGATCTGGGTCTTGGTGTTGAGATGTGGACTTCTGGGGTCCCTCACTCTAATTAACATTCTCTGGGACCTGACATTCTCTATTGTTTCAGCAGTTCATATTCAGTGCTCCCACCTCAGGGGCTCAGGCCTGATCTCTGGCCAATGAACTGGGATCCCATAAGCCATTAGCTATGGGGAAATTAAAAAAAAAAGGGGGGGGTGGGGGGAGGCAGAACAATAACAAAAAAATAGCAACCCCTGAAGAGTAAAATGTATTCCAATAGTAAAAAGAAAGAAGGAGAAAAAAGGGGAGGGTGGAAATTATTTATATATATATGGGGCAGAATAATAACAAAGACTAAGAAGTACTAAAATAAGTTTAGAAAACTAACAGAAATAGTAGAAAAAAATAAGTATGTGTATGAAACAACTACTGGAGAGTAAAACCAAACTCTACTGGTAAATAGTAAAAATAATAATAAAAACCAAAAGGCAGAACAAACCTTGGCTGTAAAGGGCAGGGCTTAGGCAGGGAATGGCTTAAGAGGTGGCAGTTTTTAGGTGGAGGTGGGAGTCCCATGAGGGTGAGGTCCTGACTCAGGACCCAAGCCTCCAGAAAAGGCCATGGGTGGGGGTGGAGGGAGGCCCAGGCTCCATGCAACTGAGGTGGCTTCTGCATTGCCTTTGGCTTTGAGGAGTAGAAGATAAGGTCCAGGTCCCAGGAGGCTCCCAGGGCTAAGTGGGTGGTGGAACACCAGATGGTTCCCCTTTCCTCCATACCTGTAGGGACCCCTTCCCTGCTGGCCCTACTGTCTTCCCTCCCTCCAGCACCCACAGGCCCTATGTGGGCAGTGTGTGCCCTTGATATTGGCCCTGAAGGACAGAGGGGGCCCCAGAGAGCGGAGATGGATCCCTAGAGGGCAGAGAGCTCAGCCTGGAAAGCAGAGAGGAGGTCAGAGGGAGAGGGGCCCTAGAGGATGGAGGGGGTGCCCCCCGGAAGGAGGAGGGAACCAGAGGGTTTAATGGGGTTCCAGATGGTGGAGAGCCAGTTTCAGTCAGGGCCCTTGGAGGGGTGGAGGACTCACAGAGGACAGGAACCCTGGAGGGAGGAAGAACATGGAGAATAGAGAAGTCTGGAAGGTGGAGGGGGGTATCCTGTATGGCTGAGGGCTCAGCCTGGAGGGATGATGGTGCCTGAGAAAGGGAGGAGTAGAGGGGAAGGGTAGAGGGGAACCCCAGGGGTTTCCCAGATGGAGGGAGGAAACTGGAAGGTGGAGAACAGAGGGAGGCCTGGAGAAGTCTTTGGAAGGTGACCTGGGCCCTGGAGGGCAGAAGTGGTCCCAAAGGGCAGAGAGAGATCAGCCTGGGGGGCTTGGGAAGCTTCCCAGGGCCCATGGGCAGGGGATGCCAGGCAGTTCCCTATTCCTGGAACCTCACAGGAGCCTCCCCACTCCTCATGTGCAGATGACCCATGGGTGTTGGGGGTAAGGAGTGGGGATGGGGAATCCCTGCAGCTCAGGGTGCCCCAGAGAACAAAGGGAAGATGGCTCAGTGGGAGAGTAGAGAGGGCCACAGAGGGCAGAGGAGCCCCCAGAAGGCAGATACCTCGGCTCCTGGCCCCAGAAGACTCCCTGGGGCCAAGTGCAATAGGTACCCCAAGAGGGTTCCCCACTGGATCCTCTAGCCCTCTCAGGGGTCCCTCCCCTCCCAGTGGAGCAGGCACGCTGCTCTGGATGCCCCAAGGCACCCAAACCATTCCCAGCTTGGCCCCCAAACCTCTTTGCCTCCCCCAGCAGCCCTGCACTCCTCCAGTTGGAGTGAAAGGGAAACCCCACGGGCTCCCTCCAACACTTGAGGATGCCTCCTCCTCCCAGCCCAGCAGGCATGCTGCTCCTGCCACCCAAGGGCTCCCAAACTGCTCCCAGTGTGCCCAAATGGCACCTGCACCCAAACTGCTTCCCCTTCCCTAGCAGCAGCTCTGTCCTCCCAGGAAGTGAAAGAAAAGCACGTCCCTCCCTCTCCCAGCCAAGCAGGCACACTGCTCCAGGCACCCAAAGTCACCTAAGCAGCTCTTGGCACCCAAATGTTCCCTGAGCCCCAACAGTTCCTCCTCCCCCAGCAGCCCCTCTGTCTCTGGTCCTCTGGCCAGGACCTTCCCTCACTCCCCACTTCCTGGTACCTGGTCACCCTTGGGGCTCCTCTCGGCAGGCTGTCTGCCAGAGATCCCTAACCAGTGCCTGATAAGCCCTTTCCAATGCTGTCCAGACCAGCAGCTATCTACTCAAGACAGAAATCCAGTAGGCTTCATGAGATTCATACATAAAATAGGTGAGGTTTGCAGGAAATAATGGTTTTAGTGTAATGTTAATGTAATCCACTTAGTGGAGAGATGGACTTTTTAACTCTTAAAGCTTCTTATTACATTAGCAGCTAGTTGGTGATTAATCTAAAAAGTAGAGATATGAATTGAATTACTTTGGAACATTCAAGCTGAAAAAGTCTTCTTTCTCCTCTCTTTCCTGAGAAAGTATTCTTGTTGGTATGTTAGAACTGATTCTTGCACTGGTGCTCTTCACATCTCTAATCATGATCATTATATTCTGCATTTTTTTAATGTTGCCGTGATGCTAGTTTGGTGGGTGCTATATAAACAGCTAAATGTCTCTAAAGTAGAGGTTGGCAAACTTTTCCTATAAAGGACCAGACGGTAAATAGTTTGGACTTTGCAGATTGTATGGTCTCTGTCCCAACAACGCGTCTTTGTTTTGCAGTATGAAAACAGCCATGTGCTGTGCTGTGCTTAGTTGCTCAGTCATGACACTACATAAGTTAATGAGCATGACAATGTTCCAATAAAACTTTATTTAAAAACCAAGCAGTGGGCTGAATTTGGGCCACATGCTGTAGCTTCCTGACCCCTGTTCTATAGCAATGGTAACTCTGTCAGGCTGTGCTATGATTTTACTATGTTCAAGTATGCCTGCCTGAACACTAATCCATCCTACATTGGTGATGCAAATTATCATTCATGAGCATCTACAATATACCAGGCGTCAGGTGTCAGCCTGCATTACACCCCAAACATAACCATATTCTTAACAATGGGTCTTATTACTTCCAGTCTACAGATGAAGCACGGTGAGGCCAAAAACTGTTCCCAAAGTCACAAGGTGAAGAAGTCACAGTGTCTGAATATGACCCCAAATCACTCAGTCTTTTCCAGTTCCAATATTCTATTTTCATGATCACTGTCATGGGTATGCACTGCTTCCTTTTCCCTTTCAAACCTCAACTGACATCTCCCTTAACTAAATTTCTTTCATATTGGACTAAAAGAGCAAGGGCATATAGCCTCCAAGTTATTCCACTATTAACATTTCACTATAGAAAAACTTTAGTAAAATGCCTCTATCATTAACTTTCATTGTACTAAACTGTCTTAAAGGCCTTCTTAATACTGGTTGTCAAAGCAAAGAAAGCTGAAAATTCCAGATTGTGGTCAAGTAACTATACAATTAGATGCAGATTTGTTGTTTTTAACTATGAATCTCTGAGTATACATTTGAGATGCTTTTGAGCTGCTTATGAGTAGTTTTATTTCCAGAAATCAGATGGAAGTACTGCTAAATTCTTAATAGTAATTATCCCTGGTATTTGTATAGTGCTTTTCTAAGTGTCCTCATATATTCTCCAGAGAAGGCAATAGCAACCTAAATCAGTACTCTTGCCTGGAAAATCCCATGGACAGAGGAGCCTGGTAGGCTGCAGTCCACGGGGTCACTAAGAGTCAGACACAACTGACGGACTTCACTTTCACTTTTCACTTGCATGCACTGGAGAAGGAAATGGCAACCCACCCCAGTGTTCTTGCCTGGAGAATCCCAGGGATGGAGGAGCCTGGTGGGCTGCCGTCTCTGGGATCGCACAGAGTAGGACACGACTGAAGTGACTTAGCAGCAGCAGCAGCAGCAGCAGCACCAAACTAGATAGCACTTTGGAGGGCTGAGAAAAGTTTTTATCCTTCCTTGAATCTTCATATCAAGCAGCATGTATTCTCTCTTTTATTGGTGATAATAAATAGCAGTAATGCTTTCTGAGTGCTGATCATGTGCCAGGCACTGGACTCAAAACTTTATGTGCATCACTTCCTCTAATCCTTCTGCATTGCTATGAGGAAAGGCTGATATCCTCTCCAATTAATGGATAAGAAAACTGAGATGTGAAAAATTAAATATCCTATCCCAGATTATCCCAATTGTATATGGTGGAATCAGGATTTGAAAGAGAGTGTGTTACACATTAGATTTTTAGTTGCTTGAAGGTGGAGATTGTATCTGATCTTTCTTTTCTTGATTTATAGTACCTCTTCCTGACAATTCCATGCCAATCCTGAATAGTATCTTAAAATAAGGTGAAATGAAGTTAAAAAATTACAATATACTGCCATTAGGAAAAATAAGATACTAAAGTGTATATAGAGTACAGCTACAAGTATTTTTACAAGAAAAAAAAGAAAATTATATCTAGATTCTAGAAAAAAATTATCAAACTGTTATGGATAGTTGTGGTATTACGGGTCAAATTATGGACCATTTTTTTCTTCTATTTTTTCATATTTCTACTTATTTATGTATTTTCTATTTTTTTAAATAATGACACCAAAATGTTTAAAGTGATCAATAAAAGGAAAAAGAAAAATAACTGATAGAGTTTGTGCAGTGTATTAGGGACCAAGAGTCTATCCTCCCGGAGGAGGGCCCCAAGGGCATGCAGAACATGCTAGTGTGTCCACTAGCAGGGCAGACTAGTGGGGAGGGGGCGCCAGTTCTTTAACATAAGGGATGAAACACAAATAGACTTGAGGGGTGAATGTCTTGAGCAAATGCATGCTTGTGTGTCCCTGCACAGTGAGGCCAAACAAACCAAAATGTCGGAGTTTGGAGCAGAGAAAGATTTCTTTCAGGGCCAAACAAGGAGAGATGGGTGGCTTATGCTCTAAAGTTTGACAAAAGGTATTTTCCAGACTCTGTGCATTTGGTCCTGGTTGGGTGGGGAGGACAGTCAAACAGAAGGCAGATATCCCCACCTCCCTCCTCTTTCTAAAGTATCCTACAAAGTTTTCACTGTAGAGCCAATCACATTATTTTCCTGCTCAAAATCCTCCAGTGGCTCCCCCACCGCCTCTCAGGTGAATGCAAACACTTGGGATGCACCTGTAAGGTCCTCCACTTCATGGAGCTGCCCCACCAGTATTGCCTCTAACTCTTCCCCTGCACAGCCTTAGGCTGCAGCGTAATTCAGCTACTTGGTGTGTCTTTTCTCTTTTACACCTTTAGTCAGTCTGTTCCATCCCTAGAAACATCCTCCTCACAACTGTGTACTTAACCTAAAAGTTGAGAGTTATGTTTTATTTGGTGGAAATTTTTAGGACTTCAAGCCCTGGAGACAGTATCTTAAGTGACCTTGAGAGAACTGCTCTGAGGAGGCAAGGAGAGGAGCCAGGTATATAGAAGTTTTGCCACAAAGTCCAGGTAGTCTTAACATCAAAAGATTATTGTTAATTAAAGAAAACCAGATATCCCAAGTTAAGGAACTAAACACTTTTCTATGTATGGGAAGATGTAGGAGTCTGGGCTCAATGAAGTAATTTCTTTGATATGCCCCTCAGCTATCTGGGACCAGTATCCTGTGTTTTCTCATCCTGAGTTTCCTCAGGGTTCACTGTAGAGAGTGGCTGCAGTCTGATGGCTACTAGATGGCAGGTATTCTTACCTTCCTGAGTTCCCTCGGGGTTCACCAACTCACCATCCCCGGTGGCTGCAATTGCTGATGTCTGTGACATCCTTTGTTTTCCTTTTCTCACAACCATTTTTTATAATCAAAATCCATCGACTTTCCCTCTTCTCTGTTGTTCATTCATTCATTCATACTTAACCCTTGGTTATGTTTATGTGTATACTTAGCAAATCCCATGGACAGAGGAGCCTGGTAAGCAGAAGTCCATGGGGTTGCTAGGAGTCAGACACGACTGAGCGACTTCACTTTCACTTTTCACTTTCATGCATTGGAGAAGGAAATGGCAACCCACTCCAATGCTCTTGCCTGGAGAAACCCAGGGACAAGGGAGCCTGGTGGGCTGCCGTCTCTGGGGTCACACAGAGTTGGACATGACTGAAGCAACTTAGCAGCAGCAGCAGCAC
This sequence comes from Oryx dammah, assembly GCF_014754425.2. Classification (NCBI taxonomy): domain Eukaryota; kingdom Metazoa; phylum Chordata; class Mammalia; order Artiodactyla; family Bovidae; genus Oryx; species Oryx dammah. The sequence goes on from NW_024080452.1 coordinate 1,522,648, forward strand.
CAAACTAGATAGCACTTTGGAGGGCTGAGAAAAGTTTTTATCCTTCCTTGAATCTTAATATCAAGCACAAGTTTCCATGATCAGTATATTCCCTGAGAGTATTTTTTTGACCTAAAGACTAACATGGCTTTAGGCTTTATTCTACTTTGCTGCCACCTGGATTTCTGGGGCAGGGAATAACCTGGTGAAATACATACTAAGAATGTGATGACTAAAGCTGTTTCTCAGATAACCTCCTATTATATACATAGTGTTCATGTTACTCATTCATTCACCTATGTGTTCATTCATATATCCACTAAGTACATGTGCCACTAAAAACTAGATGCTATAGAAGATGCTAAGGAAAAGGTAGAAATAGAAAATAAGACATAATTCCTCTTCTCTGAAGTGTTTATAATCTATTGGGGTAAAAAGCAAACTTAAAAGAAAGATATGCTGCTTCCAGTATTAAAGTGCCTGTTTGTTTTATGTTATTCTACCGCTGAAAACAACTGTAAATGCTGAACAAGATACGAGGGATGTCTCTTTAGGAGTCTTTAAAGGCTGTCAAGATTTAGGAGTGGAGAAGCTGGGGAGAAGAAAAATCCATTGAGATGATTCAGATAGTCTATGTAGATTTTCCACTCAAGGCAGTTCCATAAGGCTGATTCATAAATCCTAGGGATGGAGAACCTGGGAAGCCTAGCAGAAAACAGCTACTAAGAAATAAAGAAACTGAGCAGTGGTTTTGATAGTCTCATGGGGTTGGGGAAGCAAAACTGGAACTCAGGGTTACAGGGACAGCTTGGGTTATTTGCAGAGGCTTCAGAGGAGGGAAGCAGCCCAACAGTTACAGTGACTTACTCTCTCAGGGCATTCACTAATTAGCAAATAGCAACTTAGAGAGAAACTCAACCAAGAACTGTAGAGCCAAGACATTATGGCCTAGAGCCTGTTATACAGAGTGACGTATGTCAGAAAGAGAAAAACGAATATCATGTTTTTTAAAAAATAGAAAAACAAATAACACAGATATACGAAATCTAGAAAAATGGTACAGATGGACCTATTTGCAGGGAAGGAACAGAAACACAGACATAGAGAACCGACTTGTGGACACAGTGTGGGGAAGGATAGGGTGGGATGAACTGAGAGAGCAGCACTGACATATCGGAGAAGGCAGTGGCACCCCACTCCAGTGCTCTTGCCTGGAAAATCCCAGGGACAGGGGAGCCTGGTGGGCTGCTGTCTCTGGGGTCGCATAGAGTCGGACACGACTAAAGCAAATTAGCAGCAGCAGCAGCATTGACACATATATACTACCATGTGTAAAACAGCTAGTGCGAAACTGCTTTATAACACAGGGAGCCCAGCCTGGTGCTCTGTGATGACCTAGAGGGGTGGGGTGGAGGAGGGGTAGGAGGAAGGCTCAAGAGGGAGGAGATTTTATATATATATGTGTATATATATATATATATATATACACACACACACACACACATACTTATGGCTGATTCACATTATTGTATGGCAGAAATCAGCACAACATTGTAAAGCAATTATCCTCCAATTTAAATTTTTTTAAGTGAAAAAAAGAAATAACAGAAATAAACAGTCTTTCAGAGAGTCTCACAAACAGAAATGAGTACTGATGGCTTTTCAAGGAGAAACATCCCTCGTAAACAGTGAGTTTTTGAGTGAGAGTCTTAAAGGACTATAAGTAAGGAATAAAGAAATCAGAACTACATCGGACTTCTGAAGACTTTCAAAAAAACCAACCTGTAAAGAGCTAAATCCTAATTGGATTCAGGTGATTGCCCCCTTTCTAACTGCTTCAGTTCAGTTCAGTTCAGTCGTGTCCGACTCTTTGTGACCCCATGAATCGCAGCACACCAGGCTCCCTGTCCATCACCAACTCCCGGAGTTCACTCAGACTCACATCTATCGAGTCCATGATGCCATCCAGCCATCTCATCCTCTGTCATCCCCTTCTCCTCCTGCCCCCAATCCCTCCCAGCATCACAGTCTTTTCCAATGAGTCAACTCTTCGCATGAGGTGGCCAAAGTACTGGAGTTTCAGCTTTAGCATCATTCCTCCCAAAGAAATCCCAGGGCTGATCTCCTTCAGAAAGGACTGGTTGGATCTCCTTGCAGTCCAAGGGATCCTCAAGAGTCTTCTCCAACACCACAGTTCAAAAGCATCAATTCTTCGGCACTCAGCTTTCTTCACAGTCCAACTCTCACATCCATACATGACCACTGGAAAAACCATAGCCTTGACTGACAGACCTTTGTTGGCAAAGTAATGTCTCTCCTTTTCAATATGCTATCTAGGTTGGTCATAACTTTTCTTCCAAGGAGTAAGCGTCTTTTAATTTCATGGCTGCAGTCACCATCTGCAGTGACTTTTACTAGAAGCTAAAGTCTCATCTAAAGCCTTTATAACTGTTTTACATTGTATCTAGTATTACATGATATCTACCTAACAGAAACAGATGATATTAAGGAGAGGCGGCAAGAAAACACAGAAGAATTGTACAAAAAAGATCTTCATGACCCAGATAATCATGATGGTGTGATCACTCACCTAGAGCCAGACATCCTGGAAAGTGAAGTCAAGTGAGCCTTAAGAAACATCACTATAAACAAAGCTACTGGAGGTGATAGAATTCCAGTTGAGCTATTTCAAATCCTAAAAGATGATGCTGTGAAAGTGCTGCACTCAGTATGCCAGAAAATTTGGAAAACTCAGCAATGGCTGGACTGGGAAAGGTAAGTTTTCATTCCAATCCCAAAGAAAGGCAATGCCAAAGAATGCTCAAACTACTGCACAATTGCACTCATCTCACACACTAGTGAAGTAATGCTCAAAATTCTCCAAGCCAGGCTTCAACAATACATGAACCATGAACTTCCAGATGTTTAAGCTGGATTTAGAAAAGGCAGAGGAACCAGAGATCAAATTGCCAACATCCACTGGATCATGGAAAAAGCAAGAGAGTTCTAGAAAAACATCTACTTCTGCTTTATTGACTATGCCAAAGCCTTTGACTGTGTGGATCACATCAAACTGTGGACAATTCTGAAAGAGGTGGGAATACCAGACCACTTGACCTGCCTCTTGAGAAATCTGTATGCAGGTCAGAAAGTGACGGTTAGAACTGGACATGGAACAGCAGACTGGTTCCAAATTGGGAAAGGATTACGTCAAGGCTGTATATTGTCACTCTACTTATTTAACTTACATGCAGAGTACATCATGAGAAACACTGGGCTGGATGAAGCACAAGCTGGAATCAAGATTGCTGGGAGAAATATCGATATCCTCAGATATGCAGATGATACCACCCTTATGGCAGAAAGCAAAGAAGAACTAAAAAGCCTCTTGATGAAAGTGAAAGAGGAGAATAAAAGAGCTGGCTTAAAATGCAACATTCAAAAAACTAAGATCATGGCATCTGGTCCTATCACTTCATGCAAATAGATGGGGAAACAATGGAAAACTGAGAGACTTTATTTTGGGGGGCTCCAAAATCACTGCAGATGGTGATTGCAGCCATGAAATTAAAACACACTTGCTCCTTGGAAGAAAAGCTATGACCAGCCTAGATAGCATATTCAAAAGCAGAGACATTACTTTGCCAACAAAGGTCCATATAGTCAAAGATATGGTTTTTCCAGTAGTCATGTATGGATGTGAGAATTGGACTATAAAGAAAGCTGAGCACCTAAGAATTGATGCTTTTGAACTGTGGTGTGAGAAAAGACTCTTGAGAATCCCTTGGACTGCAAGGAGATCCAGCTGCTCAATCCTAAAGGAAATCAGCCCTGAATGTTCACTGGAAGGACTGATCTTGAAGCTGAATCTCCAATCCTTTGGCCACCTGATGCAAAGAACTTACTACTTGGAAAAGACCTTGATACTGGGAAAGACTGAAGGCAGGAGAAGGGGATGAAAGAGGGTGAGATGGTTGGATGGCATCACCGACTCGATGGACATGAGTTTGAGTAATCTCTGGGAGTTGGTGATGGAAAGAGAAGCCTGGTGTGCTGCAGCCCATGAGATCACAAAGAGTCAGACATGACTGTGTGGGTGAACTGAACCGTCTAGTATTTAATAAAAATTAGCAAGCGTGACAAGAGGCAGAACAGAGAAACAGATAATAACAGGCCCACAGTGTCTATAGTCATTGTCAACTTAAAAAATAGTCAAAACCTAAAAGTTGAGAGTTATGTTTTATTTTGTGAAAATTTTTAGGATTTCAAGCCTGGGAGACAGCATCTCACATAACCCTGGGAGATGGAGGGTCTTTCCATCTGTTTCACGGAGGCAGGCAGGATAGCGAGTCAGGTTATAAAGAAGTTTTCAACAAGGGGCAGGTAGTCTGAACAAAGAAGATTATTGTTAATTAAGGAAAATTATTTCCTTATAATTTATTAAGGACATATTTCTTTAGTTATTTTGAGTTAAGAAATTTAGTGCTTTTCTATGTATAGGAAGATGTAAGAGTCTAGACTTAACTGAAATCATTCCTTTAATATGCATCTCAGCTACTGGGGCCAGCATCCTGCAACTTGATTTTTCACATCCTTAGTTCCTCATTCAATAGGGAGTGGGGGCAGCTTGTGGCAGCAGCTTAATGGCTGCCAGATTGGAGGCATTGCTCTTCCTTGGTTCCCTCTGGGCCCAGAAATTAAGTTTGGAGGCTCAGAATAGCTGATGACTGTGACATCCATGTTTACTATGGCAGGAAATACTCCATTTCACACATCAGACACAGGCTTTACAATAACTAGGATGAACCTGTTTAAGACAGCAGATACACTGCTTTCTTAGAGACCTGGCATTTGAGCTGATGTTTGAAGACTGCTTGGGACTTCAATCAACCAAGTCCTTTCTTCTCAAAGAACTTGAGGGTTCAGATACAGCTCCTTCTAGCCAAAGGTGATGAAGACTAAAGCAAGGAAGGGTCAAATTCAGGGGTATTTTATCCAGGGCTGTATCAAATGTGTTTGTGCAAGGGGGAGAGAAAAAAACTCATTTTTGCTTATCTATTTTAGGATTTCTTCAGTAAATCTGACCCATTTCTGGAAATTTTTCGAATGAATGATGATGCAACTCAGCAGCTTGTGCACCGAACTGAGGTGAGAAGTGCCATCTTCAGTTTTGCCATCTTGTTCCTTTAAGATGATTCACTGACTTTACCTTTCTTAATATCTGTAGGTCTCCCCCAAGACCTGGGGTCTTCCCAGTCCTCTCTTTATTCTGAATGTGGGTGTTATAAGAGGAGACCCTTTCTCACTCTATTCTCCACTATTGACCTTTAATACAGAAAGCCAGCAACTTATTAATAATAAAAATATGAATCCTAGTCAACATTTGATGAGCGTGACTAGGTACCAAGCAATCCACTGAGTGATTTTACATACATCATTTTATTTACTTCTCACAACTATGCCTTGACATGGTTATTATTACCTCACATTACAAATGAAGAAGCTGAACTTTGAGGAGGTTAATTCACCTTCCAGTGCTCACAGTGAGCAAGAGGTAGAGCTAAGGTTTGAATTGTGTGTGTTTGACCCTGAGCCTTGCTGTAATTTGAGAAGCCATTCAGCCTCCCCAGGGAAGTCCACACTCAGTACTGATGTCAGGTCTGCATATGAACAGCTGCCCTGTGTCAGCAGGCACTTGATCTGGCTGCATCTTCCTCTCATACTCCCACCTTCTCTCCACATGTCTGTGAACCTCATCCTTCAGTATCCCACCCACCACTGCCCGTGACCACACACCTATTTAACAACCAACCCTAGACTCCACTTTGCATTTTATTTTCCGTATAAGCTAGTTCAAGAGAGAGACTTGTTGGGGTGAGAAGTGCACTGATAAGGAGGAATGGCTTGGAGCTGAGAGGACTGTTGTGCTTGTGGTGTAGAGTAAAGGAAGAAGGAACTGTCATGTCTCCTACAGGATTATGGCTGGGTGCTGTGTTCCCACACCTCACACTGGAAACCCAGTTCCTTTTTCCTGAAGTGGTAGAGCTGCACGTAGCATTAGGGGAACATGTCATATTTAGGGTAAGCAAAAACTGAATAATCTTGGACAGGCTAGTCTGTGAATGTCATTTGGTACATGGTTAGCATTTAATAAAAGAATGAATACATGAATGGAGTTGAATATACATAGTATGTCCACTCCCTGTAATAGCACAATGTGACTCTTTGAACAGTCACAAACTATTCCCTAGGGAATAGTTTCAAATGGATGGTTACCCTGAGGGGCACCTCATCACCACCACCAAGTAGAACTTTTTCCCCACATAAAGATTCCTTTGATGGAACAAAGTTCTTTCAGAAGAAGTAACTAAATGTTGGAGAGAATCAGAAGTGGTACCCATTCATGCCTTTGCCCAACCAGTGTACGGGGACTTGAAGGTACAGGGAGAAGGAAGAGGGGTGGCATCATGTTAGACTTCTTCTCTCCTGATGGCATCCCTCCTTTCAGTTTTAATGCTGGTAAATTCCCCTGTTCCCAGAGTCTCTAACACCTCCCCATACCCCATTGTGAGGGGCTCCTGGAGTCTCACAAGAAATGCGATTGTAAAGTTTTCCAGTGAATCAATCAACATAACATTGCTTTTTCCTCTTTCTTACTCAATAGATATAAAATAACCAGGCAATACTATTCTCCCTAGGTAAGCACATGTGTGCATACACACGTACAGATTTTAATTTCAGAGGAAATTTCTAGTAGAAATATTGATTTGCTATTGAGTTTTATATAAATGTTGCAGTGAAGCAACTTCACTCTTAATATTTCTATAAAGGTGAGAGATTTAACCAAAATAATTTTATCTAACTTTTCTTCTCACTATCACTTTGATCATTCAAGGAATGAGAACAAAAAGCAAAGTCACACAGGAACATAATTTTTCTACTCTTTAATGCACTACAGGAAATTTAATAATGAGCCTACAGTATACTCAATAATTCATCATTATATTAAGGAATTCAGAAGAAGAGGGAATCACTTATAAAATAATTATGTTGGATAGAGAATTAATTTTTTTTACAATACTAAGATTTCTGCTAACTAAAAACTTCTTATGAAGAGAAATCAATATGACAGAATTCCATTTAACTTCATTTGTATGTCCCCTGGAACAGTGGTTCTCAAATATCATGCATCAGGATCACCTAATGACCCACCTAGGGAGTTTCTGTCAGTATATCTGCTTGGAATCTAGGAATTTGTATTTAACAAGTTCCTGCAGTTCCAAGAATCACACTTTGGGACCCACCCCCAGAGCATACAGTACAATCCTAGATACAGAGCAAATGACTGAGTGAGTGAGTGAGTGAGTGAGTGAGTGAGTGAGTGAACTTGCTCAGTCGTATCCGACTCTTTGCGACCCCATGGACTGTAGCCCACCAGGCTCCTCCCCCATGGGATTCTCCAAGCAAGAGTACTGGAGTGGGGTGCCATTTCCTTCTCCAGGGGATCTTCCTGACTCAGGGATCAAACTCGGGTCTCCTGCATTCCAGGCAGACGCTTTAACCTCTGAGCCACCAGGGAAGCCCACAGAGCAAATACTCACACATTCTAAACCAAACCAAATTATTTGAATCATTTGATGGCAGAATAAGACTTGACTCAAATGGACCCTCAGGAAGGATTTAACCAAGTTCATGATTAGTAAACTGCTTTTGAAAAGATTACACCCCATTATAGTCTTAGTTTATGATCCTGAAATTCTAAAGATCTGCCTTCATGCCTTCCAAGCATACTCCTAGGATTTTTCTTGACTTGCAATCTGATCTAACCAAGGTCACGAGTCACCAAAGACCACTCAACTTCAGCAATAGAATTTCCCACCTATAGGCTTTATGTATGCTGACCTCAGTAGAAGGGAATTTATGCCAGAGCACTGACCTACAGAACGGGGGATCCTTTATCAGAGGCAGAGGCAGCCCATCTTCTTAATCCTACCCTCTTTTGATATAGAAGGGGTCATCTCCAACACCCACATACTGTACAATATTATTGTTATTATTCATAAAACAATAGCCAGGCTAGTGATCACAGAAGTTCTGCCCATAATGTTCACTCAGTGAGCACCTTTCAGAGGTTTACTACTTCAAGTTTTCATTAAGGCACCTGTTTCAGACAATTGTCCATTTCATAAGCTTCTCAAGCTTTCAATGCTTCTCAAGTAGTTTTTATGTTGAAAGTGAAAATGTCAAGCATTTTCTCTCCCACCCACCACTTCTTTCTTTTTTCCTCAGGTTGTGATGAATAACTTAAGCCCAGCCTGGAAATCATTTAAAGTATCTGTAAACTCTCTATGCAGTGGAGATCCCGACCGCCGGCTGAAGGTCAGAAATCTGTCTATGTCTAAGAAATGCAGTTTTACATATTTAATCCTCCTGTTTCTCTTCAAGTGAATGTTGGCAGACTCAAAATTTTCTGTAGCTTTTACCTAGATCTCTTAGCATCTTGATGAAAAAAACAAGGAGTTTCCTTCTGCTAGAGCCTTTGAGGCTCCTGAGATAATAAAAGATAAATCCCAGTTGTGTTAGGTTGAGAGGCAAATCCCATGGCTTCTCAGAGAAATGTGGCAATAAGTTCAAGGACTAATTAGGAGTTATTATAAACACAAATACTGTTGTTGTCAATTATCTACTGCTACATAAAATACTACTCCAAAACTTAATATTTAAAACTATAGCCATTTATTTAGCTTATGATTCTGTGCATTGGCAAGCTGAGTTCACCTAAGAGGCTCTTCTGGAGAAAGGCAATGGCAACCCACTTCAATATTTCTTGCCTAGAAAATCTCATGAACAGAGGAGTCTGGTGAGCTACAGTCTATAGGGTCACAAAGAGCTGGACATGATTGAGCACACATACACCATGCCACAAGAGGGTCTTCTCTGGGTCTTGGGTGGACTTCCTCATGTATATGCAGTCAGCCGTACCAAGCAGAATGCCTCTCTTCCTGGGGTTTGTCTGGCTATCCTCTGGAATGATCAAGGTGGTGGGGACATTTGTTTCTCATTATTCAGCAGGTTAGCTTGGACTGATACACTCAACAACTTTAAGGTCCAAAGGATCCAGGACAGAAGATGCACATGTCTTGAGGCCCAGTCTCAGATTCACATGAGGTCACTTCCTCTGTGTGCTACTGGCCAGTCACATGGCCATCTCAGATTCAGGGATGAGGAAACAGGACATGGACTCCACTTCTTGGTGGAGGGAGCTGCAGAATGCGGTGGCCACGTTTTTCAATCTACCACACATGTTTTTGAGTATCATGGGAATGTAGAAGTTGGAAGAAAAGGTGCATTATGACAATCAGGATGACCAAAGAGGACAATAGGCCAAGTGCCAGAAGCAGAAGCCCAGAGCCGTTCCTTATTGTCCTTGGTCTGGCCCTCACGCTCCCTTAGAAGCCCAGAAGCTCCATGTTCTCAGTGTCCCAGAGGTTACTCTGTCAATCAGGATGACTAAGTAGATTCAATAGAGGCCAGAGCTACAAACCAAAAGATCAGTTGGTTCATGTTTAGTGACAAACATGGCCCTCGAGCAGACTCAACATGCATTCTCAGCTTTACCAGGTCATTTTCTCCATGTGGGTTAACTATGGGAGAGACGGTTCTTAGGGGGTGTGAGAGAGCCTGAAAACAGAGCCAAAGAAGCTGGATAATGGAAATGGTTAATGGCTTCAGACTTTAAAAGCCTGGGACACCTACCACCATGGTGGAATAATAATAAGCAGACTAAACATTCGTATTGGGGGCACCAGCTCCCCTGGAAAGTGTTGGATGGGCACTGCCAATGCCTGTATTTGTAACTTTACACTTTCCTTACTCTTTTTGCTCTGTAAACTTCTTCTAGTGGATATAATTACTGGATTTGTCAATGTTACCCTTTATATCAGAATTCTATCTGTCGGTTACTCTCAGACTCTTCATGTGACTTTACATCTATGCTTAAAAACATTGTTTGGACTTTGTACTCTCTGTGGACATGCTTACTTCTGTGATCTGGATGAAGAGTTCAGAGTTATCCCTGATATTTCTTGTGGAAGCCTCCACTTTCACTGCAACTATCTTTCATGCCAAAATCAAGACTCCTGGTTATTTGGGCCTCAGGTATAAGCTCATCTGCAGGGTGGCCAAGACCTAGAGCTTCAGGTCTGAGGTGGGAACGGTCACCTATACTTTGAGCCACCCCATCCCACTCCCAGGAAGAGAAATGGACCCTTTGGGACAAAAATCAGATAATGCCTATATTAACCACAGGTCAACTTAGTCATGGGGCATTGCTAATTCAATAAAAGAAGATGGTTATCTGTAACTGAGGGCTCTGCTTTCTGTCTGTAGAGGACAAGTGGGAATAAAAGAGAGACAAGAAGGAAGGAAGGCAGCCAGACAGAGAAAGAGAGGATCAGGATTTCTCAACAGCTGCACCATTGACATTTGGATTTTTTTTTTTTTTTGGCAGGGGGCAGGGCAGGGGAAGGGGTTGTCCTGTGCACTGTAGGATGTTCGGCAGCATCCCAGGCTACTAAACACTAGTAGTAGTACTTTACCCCCATCAGTCATACAGCCCAAAGTATATTCAGACATTACTAAATGTCCCTTGGAGGGTAAAATCGTTTAGAGAATCACCTAGAAGGCTGGTTAAAACAGATTATTGGGCATTACCCACAGGGTTTCTGATTAAGCAGGTCTGGACTGAGCCTGAGAATTTGCATTCTCCAACTTCCTGGGTGATGCTAATGTTGCTGGTCCCAGACCACACTGAGAACCCTGTTACAGACATTTGCTCCTTCATTATAGCCCTTCCTCAACTCAGTGCCCCCCACCACTTTCCACCATCCAGTCTCCCCTCCACAATCTTTTCTCTGCCTAGCACTCATGCCCACTCTCCCCTCCCCAATCCTTCAGGACTTGACACATGCCTCTCCCTACCTGGGATGCTTTCCTCATTCTTTTACTTTTCTTGGATTATCATCATCTGCTACTTTCTTTCAGGTCTCTTCAATATCCCTCCACTTCCAGAAACCTTCCCTGATGTCTTTCGCTTCTATGGGTGCCCTCCAGTTCTCTGCATCCACCTCAGGGAGACACCTCTCCACTTGTTTAGAACATTTCTGTTTCCATCTCTCTTTCCTGAGCAGGTGACCTGTTCTTCCTGGTTTGCTCCTGCAGGGTGAGAACCATGTTTCTTTTCATGCATATCCAAGCACCCAGCCCAGTGCTTGGCACAGGGTACACACAGTAGCTGTTTCTAGAGGGAATGGATGGAGAACAGGGAGGTGCTAAAAGGTTGACAGCACCTCATTGGGAGAAAGGGGATACCCAGGTATGCTGAGCTCCCTAGGTGACAAACCCAATATCATCACTCACCTGTAGCTTTTTTGAGAGGCAGGAGAGACTTCCTATATTATTCTTAATTTGTATTCATTATTTTGTCACAAATGCCATTGTGAAATTCTCATAGTGTTGTTCCTCTTTAGCTTTCCCTAATATAAAATGGTGCCATATGCCATATTGGAAGGCAGCACCTCTTTGCCACCACAAAATTTAAAAATAAAATAAAATAGAAAGTGAACTTTTAAATTTAAAAAGTTTTAAGCCCTCTGTCCATTTATGTTCTCAGTCTTAGCAAAATTCTAACAATGAGATCTTGGTCCCAAATGAGACTTGATATCTTTAGCTCTCATTTATTCAGGGTCACAGTAACACCAAGTTGAAGTAAAACCAGGGCTTTCTTTTGTTTTATTTTTCCTATTCCTCCTTTGTGGGGAAAAAATTTTAAAGAAATAAGTATTTTTCAGAAATTGATGTTTTATTTATTTATTATGAAAAATTTTAAACATCCATAAAAGTAGTCAGTTATCTGTTTACAATAGCCAAGACATGGATACAAACTTTTTGTTTTAATTTTATTTTATTTATTTATTTTTTTTACTTTACAATTCTGTATTGGTTTTGGCATACATTGACGTGAATCCACCACGGGTGTACATGCGTTCCCAAACATGAACCCCCTCCCACCACCCTCCCCACAACATCTCTCTGGGTCATCCCCGCGTACCAGCCCCAAGCGTGCCATATCCTGCATCAGACATAGACTGGCAATTCGATTCTTACATGATATTATACATGTTTCATGCCATTCTCCCAAATCATCTCACCCTCTCCCTCTCCCACTGAGTCCAAAAGTCCGCTATACACATCTGTGTCTTTTTTGCTGTCCTGCATACAGGGTCATCATTGCCATCTTTCTAAATTCCATATATATGTGTTCGTATACTGTATTGGTATACTGTTGTATATGTGTTGTATACTGTATTTCTGGCTTACTTCACTCTGTATAATTGGCTCCAGTTTCATCCATCTCATCAGAACTGATTCAAATGTATTCTTTTTAACGGCTGAGTAATACTCCATTGTGTATATGTACCACAGCTTTCTTATCCATTCATCTGCTGATGGACATCTAGGTTGTTTCCGCATGGATACAAACTTAATGTCCATCAACAGAGGAATGGATAAAAAAGATGTATTACATATATACAATGGAATACTACTCAACCTAAAAAAAAATGCAATAATGCCATTTGTAGTAACATGGAAATGCCTGGAGGTTGTCATGCTGAGTGAAGTAAGTGAGACAGAGAAGGAGAAATATTGTATGACACCTCTTTTATGCAGAATCTAATAAGAAATTATACAAATGGACTTATTTACAAAACAGAAAGACTCATAGACTTAGAGAATGAATTTATGGTTGCCAGATAAGAAGAATAGGGGGTAGGGATAGTTAGGGAGTTTGGAATGGACGTGCACATGGACATGTACACACTATTATATTTAAAATAGATAACCAACAATGACCTACTGTATAGCACAAGGAATTCTGATCAATGTTATGTGGCAGGCTGGATAAGAGGGAAGTTTGAGAGAGATTGGATACATGTATCAGTTCAGTTCAGTTCAGTCACTCAGTTGTGTCCGACTCTTTGCGATCCCATGAATCGCAGCACGCCAAGCTCCCTGTCCATCACCAACTCCCAGAGTTCACTCAGATTCACGTCCATCGAGGCAGTGATGCCATCCAGCCATCTCATCCTCTGTCGTCCCCTTCTCCTCCTGCCCCCAATCCCTCCCAGCATCAGAGTCTTTTCCACTGAGTCAACTCTTCGCATGAGGTGGCCAAAGTACTGGAGCTTCAGCTTTAGCATCATTCCTTCCAAAGAAATCCCAGGGCTGATCTCCTTCAGAATGGACTGGTTGGATCTCCTTGCAGTCCAAGGGACTCTCAAGAGTCTTCTCCAACACCACAGTTCAAACGCATCAATTCTTCGGCACTCAGCCTTCTTCACAGTCCAACTCTCACATCCATACATGACTACTGGAAAATAGCTAAATCCCTTTGCTGTCCACCTGACACTATTACAACATTGTTACTCAACTATATTCCTCTCACCCTCAATCTTTCCCAGCATCAGGGTCTTTCCAATGAGTTGACTCTTCACGTCAGGTGGCCAAAGTATTGGAGCTTCGGCATCAATCTTTCCAATGAATATTCAGTGTTGATTTCCTTTAGGATTGACTGGTTTGATCTCCTTGCAGTCCAAGGGACTCTCAAGCGACTTCCCCAGCACCACAGTTTGAAGGCATCAGTTCTTTGGTGCTCATCCTTCTTTATGGTCCAACTCTCACATCCATACATGACTACTGGAAAAGCCATAGCTCTGACTATACAGAAATTTGGCAGCAAAGTGATGTCTCTCCTTTTTAATATGCTGTCTAGTTATGTCATAGCTTTTCTTCCAAGGTGCAAGTATCTTTAATTTCATTGCTGCAATCACCATCTGCAGTGATTTTGGAGTCCAAGATAATAAAGTATATCACTGTCTCCGTTGTTTCCCTATTTGCCATGAATTGGTGGGGCTGGATACCATGATCTTAGTTTTTTGAATGTTGAGTTTTAGCCAATATTTTTCCCTCTCCTCTTTCACTTTCATCAAGAGGTTCTTTATTTCCTCTTTGCTTCCTGTCATAAAGGTTGTGTCATCTGTGTATCTGAGGTTACGGGTATTTCTCCTGGCAATGTTGATTCTAGCTTGTGACTCATTCAGCCCAGCATTTCACATGATGTAATCTACAAAGAAGTTAAATAAGCAGGGTGACAACAGCCTTGATATACTCCTTTCCCAATTTTGAACCAATCTGTTGTTCCATGTTCAGTTCTAACTGTAGCTTCTTGTCCTGCATACAGGTTTCTCAGGAGACAGGGAAGGTGGTCAGGCATTTCCATCTCTTTAAGAATTTTCCAGTTTGTTGTAATCCACATAATCAAAGACATTTGCATAGTCAATAAAGCAGAAGTACTTTTTTCTGGAATTCTCTTCCTTTATATATGATTGAACAGATGTTGGCAATTTGATCTCTGGTTCCTCTGCCTTTTCTAAACCCAGCTTGTACAACTGGAAATTCTCAGTTCATGTACTGTTGAAGGCTGGCTTGAAGGATTTTGAGAATTACCTTGCTAGCATGTTAAATGAGTGCAGTTGTATAGTAGTTTGAACATCCTTTGACATTGCCCTTCTTTGGGACTGGAATGAAAACTGACCTTTTCCAGTCCTGTGGCCATTGCTTGAGTTTTCCATTGAGTGAGCACTCTAACAGCATGATTTTTTGGTATTTGAAATACCAAAGCTCAGTTGGAATTCCATCACCTCCACTATCTTTGTTCATAGTGATGCTTCCTAAGACCACTTTACTTCACACTACAGCATGTCTGGCTCTAGGTGAGTGGCCAAACCATTGTGGTTATCCGGGTCATTAAGACTTTCTTGCACAGTTTTTCTGTGTATTCTTGCCACCTCTTCTTAATCTCTTCTGCTTCTGTTAGTTCCTTACCATTTCTGTCCTTTATTGTGCTCATCTCTGCATGAACTGTTCCCTTGGTATCTCCAATTTTTCCCATCCTATCATTTTCTCTATTTCTTTGCATTGTTCACTTAAGAAGGCCTTATCTCTCCTTGCTATTCTCTGGAACTCTGCCTTCAGTTGTGTATATCTTTCCTTTTTCCCTTGGCCTTTTGCTTGTCTTCTTTTCTCAGCTATTTGTAAGGCCTCCTCAGACAACCATTTTGCCTTTTTGCATTTCTTTTTCTTGGGGATGGTTTTGGTCACTGCCTCCTGTACAAACCTCTGTCCATAGTTCTTCAGGCACTCTATCTATCAGAGCTAATCCCTTGAATCTATTTGTCACTTTTACTGTATAAGGCATTTGGTTTAGGTCACACCAGAATGGCTTAGTGGTTTTCCCTACTTTCTTCAAGTTATGTCTGAATTTTACAATAAGGAGCTCATCATCTGAGCCACAGTCAGCTCCAGGTCTTGTTTTTGCAGACTGTATAGAGCTTCTCCATCTTCGGCTGCAAAGAATATAATCAATCTGATTTTGGTATTAACTCTCTAGTGATGTCCCCGTGTAGAGTTGTTTCTGGTGTTGTCGGAAGAGGGTCTTTGCTATGACCAATGCATTCTATTGGCAAAACTCTGTTAGTCTTTGACCCACTTCATTTTGTACTCCAAGGCCAAACTTGCCCATTATTCCAGGTGTCTCTTGACTTCCTACTTTTGCATTCCAGTCCCCTATGATGAAAAAGACATCTTCTATTGGAGTTAGTTCTAGAAAGTCTTTCAGGTCATCATAGAACCATTCAGCTTCAGTTTCTTTGGCACTAGTGGTTGGGGCATAGACTTGGATTACTGTGATGTTGAATGTTTTGCTTGGAAATAAACCAAGATCATTCTGTTGCTTTTGAGATTGCACCAAATTAGTGCATTTTGGACTCTTTTGTTGACTGAGGGCTGCTCCATTTCTTTCAAAGGATTCTCACCCACGGTAGTAGACATAATGGTCATCTGAATTAAATTCACCCATTCCTATCTATTTTAATTCACTGATTCCTAAAATGTTGATGTTCACTCTTGCCATCTCCTGTTTGACCAAGTTCAATTTACCTCGATTCACAGACCTAACATTCCAGGTTCCTATGCACTATTGTTCTTTACAGCTTTGAAATTTACTTTCATCACTAGACACATCCTCAACTGGGTATCATTTCTGCTTTGGCTCAGCTTCTTCATTCTTTCTGGAGTTATTTTTTTGCTCTTCCCCAATAGCATACTGGTCACCTACCAACCTAAGGGGCTTATCTTGTGGTGTCATATCTTTTTGCCTTTTCATACTGTCCATGGGGTCCTCAAGGCAAGAATGCTGAATTTGGGTTTTGTTCATTGAAATGTGAACAAGGTCCAAGCATTGCATTTGACTGAAGTATCTCCAGTCTCTTTCAGTCTCTCTCCCTCTTTTTTATCCTTGCAACTTACTTACTGAAGAAACCAGCCTTTTTTTTCTCTGTGTACCCGCAAAGAGTCAGACACGACTGACTGACTGACCCGGTAAATAGCTAGCTGGGTTTGATCAGATTCAGGGGTTGTTTTGTAGCAAGAATGTTTTACAAAAGATGGTACTCTTTTATGATCTTAACAGTCACTGAGGCGTATTGCCTACATACATTATTTCATTAGAATTTCCAAAATTGTAGTTTTCTAATTCTGTTATTCCTTCTCTATTATTTAGAGTTCTTTACAGAAAAACTGTTTGGTTAACAGTTCCACACCTATTTGGTTCCCTGAGGTGTGATTTGTATAAGAAAGACAGGAAAATGCTTTATTCTTTCTTTTTTAAAAACTATTTTCAGAATAACATGTTTCTACTCTAGCATCCTTCATTGGTGACTAATGGGATCCCTCATATTATCAAGAATTCATGATATTTTAATGTATTCTAGTGTTTCAATCTATTTCAGTTAATATTATTCCTTTGAAATCTTATAGCTTCCATGTTTCATGAATTAAAACCCCTTCAAATTGTCTCTTGAGTTCTTTTGATGTAAGCTTAGTAGTTTGGATGGGATTGGGGTGGGAGGGAGGTTCAAGAGGAAGGGGACATATGTATACCTATGGCTGCTTCATGTTGATGTATGACAGAAACCAACACAACATTGTAAGCAATTATCCTCCAATTAAATATATTTTAAATAATAGTTTCCTTGCTTTTTGGTATCAATTTTTTAAATTCAAGAGTTTGAATTTTTTCTGTAAGATATGTGTCTCCTTATGGATGCTCAAACATACTTTAAAGTCTAGAGACAATTCCTTTCCATGGTTGAAGCTCTAACCCATGGAACTGTTGGGTTCCTTTGTTTAATTTTGCTTTCACCTTTTAGAATTTTCAACAAAATTAGTTTTATAATTATATAAAATGCTTACATGATTCTAAAGTCAAAACTACAAAATACATTCAGAAAAGCTTAGCTCCTATTCTGTTTCTTCTAGTTTTTACTTTCTTCCCTTATAAGTAATTGTTGTGTAACACATTTTAATACCTGATAGAACTAGGTTTTCTCACTTCTGTATTATTTGTCTTTTAAGGGTTTTCCTGAATATTTTCTTATTACTCTTTCCAGTCAGTTCTTTCATTGCATTTATAAGCAACTAGTTGTTCAGTCACCTAGTCATGTCTGACTCTTCATGACCTCAGGGACTGCAGCATGCCAGGCCTCTCTGTCCCTCACCATCTCCCAGAGTTTGCCCAAGTTCATGTCCCATTGAATCGGTGATGCCATCCGACCATCTCATCCTCTGTCACCATCTTCTCCTTCTGGCTTCAGTCTTTCCCAGCAACAGGGTCTTTTCCTATGAATCATCTCCTCACATCACGTGGCCAAAGTGTTGGAGCTTCAACTACAGCATCAGTCCTTTCAATGAGTATTCAGTGTTGATTTCTTTTTATATTGACTGGTTGGATCTCCTTGCTATCCAAGGGACTCTCAAGAGTCTTCTCCAGCACAACAGTTAGAAAGCATCAAATCTTTGGTGCTTTGCCTTTATGGTCCAGTTCTCACATCCATACATGAATACTGGAAAGACCATAGCCTTGGCTATATGGACCTTTGTCAGAAAAGTGACACACTGTCTAGCTTTGCATAGTATTCCTGCCAAGAAGCAACTGTATTCTAATTTAATAACTGCAGTCACCATCCACAAGAGAAAATCTGTCACTGCTTCCACCTTTCCCCTTCTATTTGCCATGAAATGATGGGACCATATGCCATGATCTTATTTTTTTAATATTTAGTTTTAAACCGGCTTTTTCACTCTCCTCCTTTACCCTCGTCAAGAAGTTATTTAGTTCCTCTTCACTTTCTGCCATTAGAGTGGTATCATCTGCATATCACTGAAGTTGTTGATATTTCTCCCGGCAATCTTGATTCCAGCTTATAACTCATCCAGCCCAGCATTTCTCATCATGTGCTCTGTGTATAAGTTAAACATGGTGACAATAAGCAGCTTTGTCATACTCCTTTCTCAATTCTGAACCAGTCAGTTGTTCCATACAGGGTTCTAACAGTTGCTTCTTGACCTGCATACAGGTTTCTCAGGAGACAGGTAAGATGGTCTGGTATTCCCATCTCTTTAAGAGTTTTCCACAGTTTGTTATTATCCACACAGTCAAAGGCTTTAGCACAGTCCATGAAACAAAGGTAGATGTTTTTCTGGATTTCCCTTGCTTTCTCTATGATCCAGCAAATGTTGGCAATTTGATCTCTGGTTCTTCTTTTTGAAACCCATCTTGGACATCTGGAAGTTTTGGTTCATGTAATGCTGAAGCCTAGCCTGCAGGATATTGAACATAAGCTTACTATCATGGGAGATCAGTGCAGTCATCCAGTGGTTTGAACATTCTTTAGTACAGTACTACCCTTCTTGAGAATTGGAATGAGGACAGACCTTTTCCTGTGGCCACTGCTGGGTTTTCCAGATTTACTGATATAAGCAACTAGTACCAGAAGGCAAAAACTGATAGTATTTTTATTGAAATTGCAAAGGAAATCTCTTCTAATGTTGTGTTCCCAGGCCAGAACATGACTTTTCTTCCAGTTCATTCAAGTCTCCTTTTGTATTTGCAAGAGCGCTTAGTGTTCCTCTTAGACGTTTAGAATATTTAAGTTTATGCCTAGTTTGTTTGTGTCTTTCTTTCTCTTCCATTACTCCTTCAGACTATTGTTTGTAAACATAAAAGCTATTGAATTATTTTCTCAAATTACTATTTTACTGTTTTATTGTAGTTTATAGTAATTATCTATAATTTTTTGGAATTTTAAAAATATATTTCATCTGGAAATAGTGATAGTTTTGCCCCTACTCATTTACCTAGGGATTCTTCTTATTTCTTTATTTGTGTGGACCAGTGCTCCCAACACAGCATTAAATAGTAGTAGAGAGTGGAAGGCATACCCATTAGCCTTATCTGTCACTATAGTGGAAGAGCCCCTGGTGTTTCCCTATTAATTCTGAGAGGTTAATTTTCTAAAGTAATTATGAAGGTGTCAGAGACTTAGAACTTTCTCAACCATGTCTGCTGAGCCTTAAATACCTGTGGTAGGATTCATAGAGGATTCTTTCTTGGTAGCTCAAGAGACGATGCTGCAACCAGCTGAAATGTCTTCTGAAGTATGTAAAAGACTTTGCACCACTTCCTGAGTAGATTTAGGGTTACACTTAATATTATCTATTTAAAGAAATATTCTAGTAGTCATGTATAGATGTGAGAGTTGGACCACAAAGAAAGCTGAGTGCCAAAGAATTGATGCTTTTGAACTGCGGTGTTGGAGAAGACTCTTGAGAGTCCCTTGGACTGCAAGGAGATCCAACCAGTCCATCCTAAAGGAAATCAGTCCTGAATATTCATTGAGAAGACTGATGCTGAAACTGAAGTTCCAATACTTTGGCCACCTGATACAAAGAACTGACTCCTTGGAAAAGACCCTGATGCTGGGAAAGATCGAAGGCAGGATAAGGGGACAACAGAGGATGAGATGGTTGGATGGGATCACCTACTTGATGGACATGAGTTTGAGCAAGGTCCGGAAGTCAATGATGGACAGGGAAGCCTGGAGTGAAGCCCTAAAACTGAACTGATGTATTTAATATCTAATACTACCCATTTAATGAAATATGTTTAATAATTAATATTGGTTATTTAATGAAATTCATATTTTATATTAGCTATCCAATGAAATATATTTAACATTAGCAATTGAATGAAATTATCCATGATTTCTATGACATATTAGTTCTGTTCATTCAGTAATTCAGTCATCTCCAGCTTTTTGTGACCCCATGGATTGTAGTATGCCAAGGCTCTCTGTCCATTACCAACTCCCAGAGATTACTCAAACTCATGACAAAATCAATACAATATTGTAAAGTATTAGCCTCTAAAAAAAATGTTTGAAGTAAAAAATAAATAAAAAATAAAAAAAGAAGAGTCTTCTCCAACACCACAGTCCAAAAGCATCAAATCTTCAGCACTCAGCTTTCTTTATAGTCCAACTCTCACATCCATACATGACTACTGGAAAAACCATCAAAATCATTTCATTTACTTCTAACCAAACTTTGAGGTAGATTCCATGTGTTCATTTTACAGATGGAAAAACAGACTCAAAACCCCATGCATTCAAATGCCAAATTTCATGCTTTTTGTTGAATTGTACTGCCTCTGTTTTGTTGTATTTCATATAAAATAAGTCACCCTTATTTTATAATATCATTATATCCATATCCCACTACTCTTACCCAACCAAAATGTTTATCATCATTCAAATATTTAATAGAAAGACATGTCTCTATGTAACATAGTTAATAAAGTCTGAGAAGCTATTCACTATACCACTAAAGGGAGAGAAAATACTCTCAGTGAAGCTATAACACAGCGCTTTCCTACCAATTTGTGGTTGTTAAGAAAATAAATGTGTCTCTTTGATCCTGTGAAATATGATATGAATCATTTCCTTTGATTTTATCAATACATTATTAATACCTAGTATATATTTGTTAGAAGACACTGCTGTATTTAGAACAGATTCTTCCAGAATAGAATCTTAAAGAGGAAGTGAGGCAAAGGGGACCACCAGCAAGTATTATTAACACCCTAATCTTGCCTAACACTGGGGGAAAGACCATGCAGAACAACCCAAATACCATGTAAGCATCCTGAGGCCATTTCCTGTCCTGCTCTCTGGTGCTCAAACTATACAGGTAACTTGTAGATTTTCCCCTAGAGAGGTTATCAGGCCTCCTCTGAAGATAATTGATAGAAGCCAGTTGCTTTGAAGATGAGTCTAGAGTGATGAGGACCAGTTGTTTGTATATAAACTTGCCACCCAGCCTTATTAAGCAGAGAGGCCCAGGTTATTAACTGAGTTCATGGTGGGGTGGGCACAAGCAAGACAGAACCAGGAGAAATAAGTAGCCAAAAAGAAAGAGAAGCAGATCCTCCCAGTCAAAGCAGAGGTGAGAATCTCAGGAAACCATGAGGGTTGAGAGGAGGCCTGGACACACATCTAAAGCAACTATACAATGGCACCTTCACCCACTGCTCATCTTGCTCTTTCTTCATGCCCTCCCTCTTCTGCAGCCATGCCTGGGTGATTTAAAACAGCATGTTCACAAGCTCCCTCCTAATACCTCAAAGTGGGATTCCTGGTCAGTCATCAAAGTGCTCTGTGAAATCAGAATCCCAGTGGTCCCAGAAGTTTCAGTGTAAAGGTTTTCCTAAGCAGTGCTGGTGCAGGCCATTTGCCAAGCCTTTATGGATAAACATTGTTTTCTTACTGAATCTCCAAACTTAGCTGGCTTCCTGGCACTTCTTTTAGGTAGCTCAGTGTTTTTCCTGCCACCTCACTGCAAAGCTAACCTTTGCTCCTCCTCTGTAGGCAGTCCTAGCATTTGTCCTTGGCTTATATCCAGCTGCTCCTGTCCTCTCTTCTCACGTGTGAGTAGGCCATCTTCTCCACAAAATCCATGTCTTTGCTTTGGACTCTCTGAGCCAGACTGTCACACAGCTGCTCAATGGATTGGACTCCTGAAGTATGCTCCTGGAGTTTGCCCAAAACATTCCCCCCTTATTCCCAACCCCCATGTGACTCCTTATTCCTGGATCCTAAGTGTTGCTGAACCTTTGGATTTCACTGCCATATTTTTTTCATCCTTAACAAACCCCAGTTCTTACCATTTGGAAAGGAAGAAACCCCGCCCCTGCTCCAACCCCAGGATCTCAATCCTTGGCAGGGGCCCCCAGTTCAGCCCCATAATTGACCCAAACTCGTAGAAGGGGCTTTAATTATTAGAAAACCTATGGCTTACACCAGCATTTCCTGATTCTTGGTAAAAAACAGCATAAGTTGGAATTGAGAGGTTCATCACTATGTTCGGTGTTTCTGGAAACCCCTCTAGTAAAGAACCTGACATTCCCAGGCAGTTGGAAAGCAAGTTCACTTCCTTCTCTGCCTACCTAATAATAGAAAGGGAAAAATTGGGGGGTGGCTCAGGGTCCCTTGAATCTTTCTCAATATCTGTTAAAATGTAAGTGCTTTCTTGATGGCCTTTGGACTCTAGAGCTGCTGGTTTTGTGCCTGTCGATAGCCTGCTCAACCTAGATGCCCTGCAATTACCAGAGGCCTGCAGACTCACCAAGGTGTCTCTGCATTGGATCAGCCCTGGCTCAAGAATTCTCAATGCTACTTTAAGTAAATGGCACCTGAGCCCAGCAGACTGCCCCTACTGAGATCTGTAATCAATACAGTACTGCAGCAAGAAAAAGCAACAGCTAGCTTAAAGAATGTTCAATCATGCAGGAATAGAGGTTTCTGAATGGGAGAAAAACTACATATTCTCTTAATTTTAATAATATTTTTCCTTTTCATCATTTCCCTTTTTACAGATCAGTAATTAAAAACTCTGTTTGAGAAAATTGCTTAAGATTACTTAGCAAACTAAGTACAGCCTTAGTTTAAAACTAGGTCTCACATGCTGTATCATTCTGGTTCTTCACTGTTAAAGGACAGGTAACATTCACCGAGCATTCACCCACCAGCTCCCAGGTGCTATGTTGGACACTGCTTAAATTATCTCATTTAACCCTACAATTATCTTAGGGTAAATAATGCTGCAGTAACAAAGAGCCTCCATGCAATATAAGCTTATGTCTTGCTAACATCACAATTAGAACTAAAACTTTCTAATCAGTGTCTGCCTCTCCTCCGTGCAGTGATTCAGAACCCAAGTTGCTTCTATCTTGTGGCTCCTCCTGTTCATTGCACTGACAGGAAGACAGGTAAAAAATGGGGAGAGTGCACTCTTTAGAAGTTTTAGGTGAAAACAGCACTTGGCATTGCTGCCTATATTCCAATGACTAGAGCTCAGTCAAATGGCCACACTGAACTGCAGTAGAGGCTAAGAAATGTGGTCTAGTTGGATTTTGTGTGGTTTTTGATGGCTAGTGAGCTGGCTTTCCCACAGGGTGACACTCTTAATATCCCCATTTTGTAGATGAGAAAGCTGAGGCTTGGAAAAAGGAAATAATTTGACTCAATTCACAGAACTTGCAAGAGACATAACCAGAATCATATCTGTCTGACTCTGTCCAATAAAACTCTCTGTAATGGAATATTCTGTATCTGTGGTGATCAAGAAAGTAGCCACTGGCCATATGTGGCCAGAGCAATCCCCTCCCACCCTCTCCTCTCTTTCTCTTCAAGAAGCCTTCCTATATCCACTCATCCCATCCTGAGAACCCATTCCTTCTTCTTCAAAAAACACCATCCCAGCAGAAAATTTCCCTTCTTCATGTGTCGAGTGCTCACTGTTCATGGGAGACATTCTCTGCCCAATCTTCAATGATTCCAAATGGAGAGGAATGAGTGTCTTGAAAATCAGGTCAAAAGTAGGTACTTCAATGCAATATAATTTTTTCATCATGGGGAATCAAGTCTGATTTCCTCAATATCTAAGAAGAGAGAATACCTTGTCAAAGTGCTGTGTTCCTCCCCTAGGAAGCTATACCATCTGGTCTTCCATAAAAAAGGAACGTTGCAAGTTAGAGCTTAATACTTAATGGGCATACATTTTCAGTGGGGAAGATGAAAAGGTCTGGAGATGGATGGTGGTGCTGGATACACAGCAGTATGAATGTACTTAATGTCAGAGCTGTGTACTTAAAATGGTTAAAAGTAGATTTTATGTTATTTAGTTTTTTCTGCAATGGAAAAAAATGTGTGCAAAAAAAGAATCTTCTTTTTTTTAAAAAAAAAAAAAGAATCTTCTTCCTGCTGATGTGACTTTGAACTTGGTGCTTGTGAAACACCTGCTTGGCATTACTGTACTAAGAGCATTTGAATGCTACCCACACCTGGCAAACCGCACCTAGGATGGCTCTTGCTCACACAGTAACCTGGAATGAGGGTGTGGGAACTCCTCAGACCCCCAGACTCCTCCCTTTCCCTCCCAGAAACCCTTGTGGGGTGTAGGGGAGGTCCTTCCTTGCAACATGAGTGAAAAGTGCAGAAGAGTTGGCACAATCTAGCCCAACTATTTTGTGGGGATAATTGTCAATGGTTATGCTCCAATTAAAAAAAGATTTTTGAGGAAATTACCTTTGGAAAATACTTTGAAGTTCTGAACTAAGAAAACCAAATAAACACGAATCAGTGCCCTGGTGAGATCTCTCATGTAAAGAGGGAGCCCTCTTGTCATCCAAGGTGGACATGTCCCACTAGACAGAACATCTATTTCAATAAATTGTAATTTATTGCTCTGATGAGAAGCAATCTCACATTATTTAACCCATCAATTCCTGCATCTTCACTGAAAATTAAGATAGCTAACTAACTCCTGGGAAGATGCTTAGGGAGAACTAGGCAGGTGGACCAAGTTGCTGAATGAAGGCAAGGAAGGAAGGCACTAAGTATGAGGATGCTCTGGACAGCCTTCAGGCACAATTCAACCCAACGGGGCTCCCTGCTCTGAAGAATGATGCTGTGTGCGGGCGACATGGGCATCTCCCTTATGCTCATTGCTCTTGTTTGCTTGTGTTTGTGTTTATTTAGGTCACTGTTCATCACTCATTGTACCACTTTGTTAGTGTTGAAGCTGAAAAAGTTAAGTTGCCTCAAGATCTCAATTTTCATGTTTGTACTTTCAAAAACGTTTTTAAATGTTGCCTTGTCAATAGGAAAGTTTTCATAAACTGGGTTGACATCCAGAGAGGCCACTGTATTGAGTCCATTTCTGTAGGGCATTCAGCTACTCTCCAATATTTTAAACATTAAAGAGGAATGTAGGTTTAAATAAATAAGTATTGCAATTTGCAGCCATCCTGGGCATTTCTTGTGAAAAGTCTTTTCAATAGAATTTTAAATAAAACATTAACAGAGCTCTATTTTACGAGGAAGGATAACTTTTACAGAGAGTTATTGAGGTCTGAGGGCCCACAGACCTTCCTTCTCAGGAGCTGGAGAAGGTGTCAACATCTCTTCATGGCCACTGTGCTCATGAAATTCCAGGTGTAAAAGGTGCTCAGGCTTCTAAAAAAGGGTTGGAGAATGCTAAGATTTTGTCTGTGGGGAGTACATGAAACGATTGTCAGGGGAGAGCAGATTGACTGACATCATAAGAAATAAAGTATTTGTCCCCTGGGAGCATGTGAGTTCCTTCCATCCTGTGACCTTAAACTCATGTCATAGGTTGCAGATGACCATCCCAATGAGAAAAATAAAGCTAGAATGATCATCATCCAACCTCTACCTAACAAGTTAGAAACAAGTGAGATGCTTTTTGTGTTGCCTAGAGTGGCCACTCAGCTAAACAGCTCTAGCCAGGCCCTTGTCCACCTGCTGTGGTCTGTCTCTAGCTTCTTTTGTTAGACAGCCACTCAGACTTGATGGGTCCTGGAAGAAGTGACCCCTGTTAGAATTAGATTCATATATCAGGAGACCAATATACGAATTTATAAAAAGTTTAATAATTTAACAAAACTATAATCTCTATGCTCCACAGAAGGTACTCATTTCCTGATATCTAAACCTTTAAGAAGCAGAGTTAGCCATCAGAACATTGCTTGAAAAATCAAGGCCAGGGCATATGAGGAGTCTTGAGAGATACTACTGTGGTTAGCAGTGGACATAAAACTCCCCTTGGAGAGTCTGAGTAATAGAATATTTGCCTTTTAAAATGCAGATGATTTCATGGCTACACATACTCATTAAGGCTGATCTCTGGCCCAGACTGAGCTATGGAGAGTCTTGTCAAAATATAATTTTCCAAAAGTTAAAAGCATGACTCATTTGACTGTCAGTGATCAGATATCAAAAATTTTAATCAACTCATTCATTGTTGAGGAAACCAATATGATGATACACTATTTTCTAAGAGGAATAGGGTTTATACAGTATTTTTATTTAAACATGACTAGACTAAGATTTCTAAACATAAAATTGGTCAGTGTTCCTCACAGCAACAAATCATAAATTTCAAGGTTATCTTTGTTATTATATAGAAATCACTGCATCATATTTAAGTTTAACATATTAACTTTACAGAGTCTGAGCTCTCAATTAATAAGTAATAAAAAGCAAAATCTTGCAATGGTACATTCTTGTAGGAAAATCAATCATCCTTGGGCCTGTTAAACAAAGCTTCAGTATACCTTTGAAAGGACTTGCAGCATCACTCTTAATGTGTTTCCAGGTTATGGGTAATTTTTCTTAAATTCATTGGCCCCCCAGTTCACATTTATGGAACTTGATATATGCTTGAAATTTCTGTCTGTCCTCCTTCACTCTCTCTCCATCTCTGAATGGCTGTAACGTTCTTAACTTTAAGATGTCAGCTCAGAACCCAGCCACTCAGAAATGTCTGAGTGGTTCATACATACATTTGTTCAAGTACTGTCTGTCTCACCACCCTATTAATCTCTCTGATGGCACTTATCATCATCTGTCATCCTCGTGTCTACTTGTTTACATATTTATTGTCTCCTATCCTGAAATGCATGTACCAAAGTCCAAGGGAAAGGAATTGGCCTATCTAATTCACCTTTATATCCTTAGCTCCTAAAGCAGTTCTGAGCATTATAGTTGATGCATGATAAATATTTGCCTAATGGATGGATGCAGGCATGCATGGATTAATGCATGGATAGATGGTGTATATGCATGCCCACAGTTACACTAGCAAGATCTTTTGGAAGCATTCTGCAAGTTTTTGCTCTTCGATCTACCCTTTTAAGGGTTCCAAGAGAAACACTCCTCTCATCCACTTACTTATTCTTACCCTCACATATATTGACACTATTAACTTATTATTGCCATCCATCACCTTGACCTAGAACACTTCCTTTTATGTAAGGCAAGTCTAAATGCATTACAGAAACATTCCCTCCTTATTGTCAGTGTCTTGGAGAACACCCCACTACAGCCCATTTACCATCATGTCCCTCTCCTGATAGTTTCTCCCTTAAATTTAAGCACGTCTTTACTTCTACCAAGAAGGAAAGAAAGGAAGAGGGCAGTCTCAGTGAGGGAGAAACCAACAGGAAAAGACATTCCTTCAGGACGAAGAGCTAGAATGAAAGCCACAAAGAGGATAAACTAGATCTTGACCTCAGCTGGCTCTCAGGGCACAGCTCTTGGAGGCCAGTGGGGCCAAAATTCCTCTCAGAAAAGAAAGGGAAGGAAAGTAGCCTTGTGAATTTTCCAAATGCCAAGTCTCAGACAATCTCTCAAATAGCAGGGACCAAATCTAGGACTGGGAATGAAAAATTCTAGTTCATCTCTAAGCTGTAAGATTTTCAATGGAAAAAGTCAGGAGACAGAGATAGGATGAATGAAACAAGCAGTATTTAATTAAGCCCCCCAGAGTAGGTGAGAAAAGAAAGGACCATCTTCTATATTCTGACCCTCAGAACTTTTTCTATAATTTCATTTTCTTTTTTTTTTTTTACTTGTATTTCCTTTGGCAATTAAACATCTATCTAACTTTTATTGCTGTTGACCAGCCAGCATGCCTGGTTGCACTGTCATTTAAAATATGTTGTGACAGCTTTCCCACGAAAGAGTAAAATCACTAAATGGACTTGTCAGGAAGCATTACCTCCAGCTCATCTCCCCTGCAGCCAGCTGGTCCTTTTCATACGCTCTCTTACAATTCACTGACCCCTGGTGCTCCCTATAATGAAACCAACTCTTGGAGGCCAAACCACAACAGACCTTTTTACAGGTCAACATATGATCTGCTGTCCTTGGGGTGACAAAGAGTCGGACACAACTGAGTGACTGAACTGAACTGAA
Organism: Oryx dammah; assembly: GCF_014754425.2. NCBI lineage: Eukaryota > Metazoa > Chordata > Mammalia > Artiodactyla > Bovidae > Oryx > Oryx dammah. The sequence goes on from NW_024080452.1 coordinate 1,550,919, forward strand.
CTGATATGATCTAGAACAGTGTTGTCAAACTTGGGCATGCATCAGAATCTCCTGGAGGGCTTCTTAAAACACACATCTCTGGGTTCTAACCCCAGAGTTTCTGACTCAGTCCATCCAGGGTAGAGCCAGAGAATTTCCTTTTCTCACATTTACCATGAGATGCTGATGCTGCCAGTCCAGAGTTCACATTCAGAGAATCGCTGACATTGAAGCAGCAATTCAGAGACAACCTCAGCAACGTTTCCTTCAATTCATCCATCTCCACCTTAAAATTTCTCAATATCTGCATCCATTGTTTCCTTCTTGCCAAAACTAGCTTATTCATTCTTTCACTCTAGTTTCTCATAATACTCAAAGACTCTTGATGGCTAGTCATCTATACAAGTATTTTTTTAAAATTTATTTAAAGTAAAGCTGATTTACAATGTTGTGTTAATTCTTTTGTGGAGCAAAGTGATTCAGTTACACACACACACACACACACACACACACACACACATATATATATATATTCTTTTTCATATTCTTTACCATTATGGTTTATCACAGGATACTGAATATAGTTCTCTGTGCTATCAGTAGGACCTTGGTGTTTATCCATTCTACATATAACAGTTTGCATCTACTAATCCCAAACTCACAATCCATCCCTCCACTAGTCCCCCCGCATTGGCAACCACAAACCAAGTTTGTTCTCTGTGTCTCTGAGTCTGTTTCTGTTTAGTAGAAAAGTTCATATGGTATATGTCTTTCTCTTTCTGACTTACTTCACTTAGTATGATAATCTCTAGTTTCATCCATGTTGCTGCAAATGGCATTATTTCATTCTTTTTTATGGATACGTACTGAAATCATCTGGGGACCTTTAAAAAGTTGATCTCACTTCAGACTAATTAAGTAATTTCTGGGTATGAGCCCAAAGCATCAGAAAATTTGAAAAGCTGCCGCAGTGATTCTAATGTCCACCCAAGGTGGAGGACCACTGCTTTAACCAGAGTCCCTGGCTGGTTATTTCTTAAAGGTAATGAGGAGAGAACAGTCTAATACAAGATCTCCCAGGAAGTTTTGTAAGTCTTTTTTAGTCAACTAGTCTTCAAACTTCTGCTGCCATGTAACTTAAATTTATTATAAGCAGCATAAAATATTTACAGGCTTCAAAGCAAGCTTCCTGTGAGAGTAGAGCATCTAATTCAGGACATTGAAGATATATAAAAAAGCACAGAAGTTCATTATTAATAGGCCCAATGTGGCAATATTTTAATGTGTTGAGGAAGAGGGCCCAGGAGTGGATTAGAGGTGGGCTAACAGAACCCTATGGGTCATGTTAAGGAATTTGGATTTTTATCCTGAGAGCACTGAGAGGCACTGGAGTATCTATGCAGGAGAGTAATGTGATCATATTTGAACTCTTGGGATCATTACTTTGCCTATTTGTGGAATTTGGATTGAAGGAAGAAGGCTTGAAGCAGAACATCTAGTTGGAAGTCACAGCAGTCATCAAGGTAAGAGTTACTTACCAGACAGGGATGAGGAGACTTGGTACCAGACTGGCTGTTGGATGGAGAGACAGGAAGAAGAAGGCCTCAAGCATCAGTCCCTAACTTCTGGCATGGTCAAATGGATGGAAAATGGTATCATTCCTTGATAGCTGACCCATCAAAGGAGCAGGAGTTTTACGGTGGGAATGATGAGTTCTGTTTTGTACGTGATAAATTTGAGGTATGTATGGGTCACCCAGTGGCAGTTGGCCCAAGGTTGTCTCAGTTTTAGCACAGAAAGGCCTGCGTCCCAAGAAACTACTTTTGCTTTGTTATCCTGAGAGCAGTGGGAGGCACTGGAGTTTCTATGCAGTGGTACCATTTATCATCCGTGTGACTAAGCCAAGAGTTAGCTGATGCTTGAAGCCTTCTTCTTCCTGTTTCTCCATCCAACAGCCAGTCTGGTACCAAGTCTCACCATCCCTCTCTGGTTTCATCCCTGGTCTTAGGCAAACCAGGACACTTGGACCTGGCAGATATCTAGGTGAGTTTCACTCTCAGAAGAGAAAGCTGGCTGAATATAAGAGTTGTTAATGAATAGATAGTGTCTGTCTGTGTGTGTGAACATATGTGAAGTACACATGTGCATTTGATTAGAAAGAAAAACACCAAAATGATGTTAACAATCTATATTACTCAATGACTGAATAAATAAAGCAATTTTAAGAATTAAAAAAATATTCTACCTTAAGAATTGCAACAAGGAAAAAGAGAAGATCAGTTTAAAATACACACACAATTTTTACCCGAGTTTGGAAATGGCGGAGGAATAGGACGGGGAGACCACTTTCTCCCCCACAAATTCATCAAAAGAACATTTAAACGCTGAGTAAATTCCACAAAACAACTTCTGAATGCCGGCAGAGGACATCAGGTACCCAGAAAAGCTCATTGTCTTCAAAAACAGGTAGGAAAAAATATAAAAGACAAAAAAAAGAGAGAACAAAGAGGTAGGGAGGGAGCTCCATCCCGGCAAGGGAGTATTAAAAAGAGAGAAGTTTCCAAACACCAGGAAACACTCTCACTGCCAAGTCTGTGGTGAGCCTTGGAAGCACAGAGGGCAACATAACAGGGAGGAAAAATAAATAATTAAAACCCACAGATTACGAGCCCAACCGTAACTCCCCCAGCAGAGAAGCAGTGCAGACGCCTGCATCCGCCACTAGCAAGCAGAGGCTGGGCAGGGAGGTGCAGGCTGCATTGCTTTTTAAGGATCTGGCCCAAATGCCCCAAGGGTAACCAGAGCAAACTAACTTGGGCTAGCAAACCAGACTGTGGGATAGCTACCACGCAAAAAGCTCTAACATAAGACACCGCCAGGACCGTACATAGAACAAAGGATGGAACAGAAATAGCTGGCTGCAGACCATCCCCCTCTTGTGACAGGCAGCCAGAGCCAGAAGGGCCGGAAGGGGGCAATAGCAGCCCCAGAGAGACACGGACTACCAAACTGCAAAGAGGCTTCTTTGCTAACTAAGACTTCTTGGGGTTCTGGACAGTCATCATCCGCCTGAGAAGGTGCACCAGTTGTACACCCAGGAAACTGAGCAGCAGGGATAGGAGATGCAATAAGTCGCAGCAACTGCACTCGCCAAACACCTGAGCTACTCAGACCTGGGAAGGGCACAAAACGCAGGCCCAACCGAGTCTGCGCCTCTGAGGACTGCATGAGTGCCTGAGTCTGAGCGGCTTAGACCTGGTGCATGCAGCCCAGGGCTGGCCTCAGACAGTTCCAGTGGAGCAACCTAGAGCCTGAGCTGTGTGAGCTGTGAGCGGGGGCAGGCCCAGTGTGGCTGAGACACTGTGAGCACACGCCAGTGCTATTTGTTTGCAGCATCCCTCCCTCCCCAGAGCGCGACTGAACAAGTAAGCCTAAAAAAAGTGTCCACCACCGACCCCCTTGTGTCAGGGCGGAAATCAGACACTGAAGAGACCAGCAAACAGAAGAAGCTAAAACAGAGGGAACCGCCTCGGAAGTGACAGGTGCAATAGATTAAAACCCTGTTGTTAGTACCGACTACATAGGAAGGGGCCTATATATCTTGAGAAATATAAGCCGGACCAAGGAACTATCCAAAAATGAACTGACCCTACACTGCCCACAACAACACCAGAGAAAGTCCTAGATATATCTTTAATATTTTTATGATCATTCTTTTTTTTCTTCTTTTTTTAACTTTTTTAAATTATTAAGTCCTCTATTATTCCTTTAATTTTCATTTTTATAACCTACTATTACTTTTCAAAAAAGACCCTATTTTTAAAGCAAACCATATTTTTTTAATAATTCTTGTGACTTTTTCATCTTCTTCTTTTCTTTAATATTGTATTTTTAAAAATCCAATCTCTACTCTAGATTTTTAATCTTTGCTTTTTGGTATTTGTTATCAATTTTGTACCTTCAAAAACCCAATCTTCAGTACCCATTTTTACTTAAGAGCAAGATTACCGGCTTGACTGCTCTCTCTTCCTTTGGACTCTCCTTTTTCTCCACCAGGTTGCTTCTGTCTCCTCCCTCCCCCTTCTCTTTTCTACCCAACTCTGTGAATCTCTGTGTATTCCAGATGGTGGAGAACACTTAGGGAACTGATTACTGGCTGGATCTATCTCTCTCCTTTTCATTCCCCTCTTTTATCCTCCTGGTCACCTCTGTCTCCTTCTTCCCTCTTCTCTCCTCTGTATAACTCCTTGAACATCTCTGAGCAGTCCAGACTGTGGAGCACACATAAGGAAGTGATTACTGGCTATCTTGCTCCTCTTTTGATTCCACCTCACCTCTCACTCACCCCTCCCTCTTCTCTTCTCCATGTAACTCTGTGAACCTCTCTGGGTGTTCCTCGCTGTGGAGAAACTTTTCATCTTTAACCTAGATGTTTTATCAATGGTGGTATATAGAAGAGAAGAGAAGAAGTCTTGAGACTACTGTGAAAATAAGACTGAAAACCAGAATCAGGAGGCTTAAGTCCAAATCCTGAGAACATCAGAGAACTCCTGATTCCAGGGAACATTAATTGATAGGAGCTCATCAAACACCTCCATACCTACACTGAAACCAAGCACCACCCAAGGGCCAACAAGTTCCAGAGCAAGACATACCATGCAATTCTCCAGCAACACAGGAACACAGCCCTGAGCTGCATATAGAGGCTGCCCAAAGTTACTCCAAAATTATTGACATCTCATAACTCATTACTGGACACTTCATTGCACTCCAGAGAGAAGAAATCCTGACCACCCACCAGAACACCAACACAAGCTTCCCTAACCAAGAAACCTTGACAAGCCACTGATACAACCCCACCCACAGCGAGGAAACTCCACAATAAAGAGAACTCCACAAACTGCCAGAATACAGAAAAACTACCCCAAACGCAGCAATATAAAGAAGATGAAGAGACAGAGGAGTACCCAGCAGGTAAAGGTACAGGATAAATGCCCACCAAACCAAACAAAAAAGGAAGAGACAGGGAATCTACCTAATAAAGAATTCTGAATAATGATAATGAAAATGATCCAAAATCTTGAAATCAAAATGGAATCACAGATAAATAGCCTGGAGACAAGGATTGAGAAGATGCAAGAAAGGTTTAACAAGGACCTAGAAGAAATAAAAAGGAGTTCATATATAATGAATAATGCAATACATGAGATCAAAAACACTCTGGAGGGAACAAATAGTAGAATAATGGAGGCAGAAGATAGGATTAGTGAAGTAGAAGATAGAATGGTAGCAATAAATGAATCAGAGAGGAAAAAAGAAAACAAATTAAAAGAAATGAGAACAACATCAGAGACCTCCAGGACAATATGAAATGCTCCAACATTCGAATTATAACATTCCCAGAAGAAGAAGACAAAAAGAAAGACCATGAGAAAATACTTGAGAAGATAATAGCTGAAAACTTCCCTAAAATGAGGAAGGAAATAATCACCCAAGTCCAAGAAGCCCAGAGAGCTCCAAACAAGATAAACCCAAGGTGAAACACCCCAAGACACATAGTAATGAAATTAACAAAGATCAAACACAAAGAACAAATATTAAAAGCAGCAAGGGAAAAAATAACACACAAGGGGATTCCCATAAGGATAACAGCTGATCTTTCAATAAAAACTCTTCAGGCCAGGAGGGAATGGCAAGACATACTTAAAGTGATGAAAGAATATAACCTACAGCCCAGATTACTGTACCCAGCAAGGATCTCATTCAAATATGAAGGAGAAATCAAAAGCTTTACAGACAAGCAAAAGCTGAGAGAATTCAAACCACCTCTCCAATAAATGCCAAAGGATATTCTCTAGACAGGAAACACAAAAAGGCTGTATAAACCAGAACCCAAAACAATAAAGTAAATGGCAACGGGATCATACTTATCAATAATTACCTTAAATGTAAATGGGTTGAATGCCCCAACCAAAAGACAAAGACTGGCTGAATGGATACAAAAACAAGACCCCTATATATGTTGTCTACAAGAGACGCACCTCAACAAGGGACACATACAGACTGAAAGTGAAGGGCTGGAAAAAGATATTCCATGCAAATAGAGACCAAAAGAAAGCAAGAGTAGCTATACTCATATCAGATAAAATAGACTTTAAAACAAAGGCTGTGAAAAGAGACAAAGAAGGCCACTACATAACGATCAAAGGATCAATCCAAGAAGAAGATATAACAATTATAAATATATATGCACCCAACATAGGAGCACCACAATATGTAAGACAAATGTTAACAAGTATGAAAGGGGAAATTAACAATAACACAATAATAGTGGGAGACTTTAATACCCCACTCAAACCTATTAATAGATCAACTAAACAGAAAATTAACAAACAAAACTTTAAATGATGCAATAGACCAGTTGGACCTAACTGATATCTATAGGACATTTCACCCCAAAACAATGAATTTCACCTTTTTCTCATGTGCTCACAGAACCTTCTCCAGGATAGATCACATCCTGGGCCATAAATCTAGCCTTGGTAAATTCAAAAAAATTGAAATCATTCCAAGCATCTTTTCTGACCATAATGCAGTAAGATTAGATCTCAATTACAGGAGAAAAACTATTAAAAATTCCAACATATGGAGGCTGAACAACACGCTTCTGAATAACCAACAAATCACAGAAGAAATCAAAAAAGAAATCAAAATATGCATAGAAATGAATGAAAATGAAAACACAACAACCCAAAACCTGTGGGACACTATAAAAGCAGTGCTAAGGGGAAAGTTCATAGCAATACAGGCATACCTCAAGAAACAAGAAAAAAGTCAAATAAATAAACTAACTCTACACCTAAAGCAACTAGAAAAGGAAGAAATGGAGAACCCCAGAGTTAGTAGAAGGAAAGAAATCTTAAAAATTAGGACCGAAATAAATGGAAAAGAAACAAAAGAGACCATAGCAAAAATCAACAAAGCCAAAAGCTGGTTCTTTGAAAGGATAAATAAAATTGACAAACCATTAGCCAGACTCATCAAGAAACAAAGAGAGAAAAATCAAATCAATAAAATTAGAAATGAAAATGGAGAGATCACAACAAACAACACAGAAATACAAAGGATCATAAGAGACTACTATCAGCAATTATATGCCAATAAAATGGACAACCTGGAAGAAATGGGCAAATTCTTAGAAAAGTACAACTTTCCAAAACTGAACCACAAAGAAACAGAAAGTCTTAACAGACCCATCACAAGCACGGAAATTGAAACTGTAATCAGAAATCTTCCAGCAAACAAAAGCCCAGGTCCAGATAGCTTCACAGCTGAATTCTACCAAAAATTTAGAGAAGAGCTAACACCTATCCTACTCAAACTCTTCCACAAAATTCAGAGGAAGGTAAACTTCCAAACTCATTCTATGAGGCCACCATCACCCTAATACCAAAACCTGACAAAGATGCCACAAAAAAACAAAACTACAGGCCAATATCACTGATGAACATAGATGCAAAAATCCTTAACAAAATTCTAAGCAGTCAGAATCCAAAAACACATTAAAAACATCATACACCATGACCAAGTGGGCTTTATCCCAGGGATGCAAGGATTCTTCAATATCTGCAAATCCATCAATGTAATTCACCACATTAACAAATTGAAAAATAAAAGCCATATGATTATCTCAATAGATGCAGAGAAGGCCTTTGACAAAATTCAACATCCATTTATGATAAAAACTCTCCAGAAAGCAGGAATAAAAGAAACATACCTCAACATAATAAAAGCTATCTATGACAAACCCACAGCAAACATTATCCTCAATGGTGAAAAATTGAAAGCATTTCCCCTAAAGTCAGGAACAAGAAAAGGGTGCCCACTATCACCGCTACTATTCAACGTAGTTCTGGAAGTTCTGGCCACAGGAATCAGTGCAGAAAAAGAAATAAAAGGGATCCAAATTGGAAAAGAAGTAAAACTCTCACTGTTGGCACATGACATGATCCTCTACATAGAAACCCTAAAGACTCCACCAGAAAATTACTAGAGCTAATCAATGAATATAGTAAAGTTGCAGGATATAAAATCAACACACAGAAATCCCTTGCATTCCTATACACTAATAATGAGAAAGTAGAAAAAGAAATTAAGGAAACAATTCCATTCACCATTGCAACGAAAAGAATAAAATATTTAGGAATATATCTACCTAAAGAAACTAAAGACCTATATATAGAAAATTATAAAACACTGATGAAAGAAATCAAAGAGGACACTAATAGAGGGAGAAATATACCATGTTCATGGATCAGAAGAGTGAATATAGTGAAAATGAGTCCACAACCCAAAGCAATCTATAGATTCAATGCAATCCCTATCAAGCTACCAGCGGTATTTTTCACAGAGCTAGAACAAATAATTTCAAGATTTGTATGGAAATACAAAAAAACCTCGAATAGCCAAAGCAATCTTGAGAAGGAAGAATGGAACTGGAGGAATCAACCTGTCTGACTTCAAGCTTTACTACAAAGCCACAGTCATCAAGACAGTATGGTACTGGCACAAAGACAGAAATATAGATCAATGGAAAAAAATAGAAAGCCCAGAGATAAATCCACACACCTATGGACACCTTCTCCATCTTTGGCTGCAAAGAATATAATCAGTCTGATTTTGGTGTTTACCATCTGGTGATGTCCATGTGTAGAGTCTTCTCTTGTGTTGATCAAAGAGGGTGTTTGCTATGACCAGTGCATTTTCTTGGCAAAACTCTATTAGTTTTTGCCCTGCTTCATTCCGCATTCCAAGGCCAAATTTGCCTGTTATTCCAGGTGTTTTTTGACTTCCTACTTTTGCATTCCAGTCCCCTATAATGAAAAGGACATCTTTTGGGGGTGTTAGTTCTAAAAGGTCTTGTAGGTCTTCATAGAACCATTCAACTTCAGCTTCTTCACCATTACTGGTTGGGGAATAGACTTGGATTACTGTGATATTGAATGGTTTGCCTTGGAGACGAATAGAGATCATTCTGTCATTTTTGAGATTGCATCCAAGTACTGCATTTCGGACTCTTTTGTTGACCATGATGGCTACTCCATTTCTTCTGAGGGATTCCTGCCTGCAGTAGGAGATATAATGGTCATCTGAGTTAAATTCACCCATTCCAGTCCATTTTAGTTCACTGATTCCTAGAATGTCAACGTTCACCCTTGCCATCTCTTGTTTGACACTTCCAATTTGCCTTGATTCATGGACCTGACATTCCAGGTTCCTATGCAATATTGCTCTTTACAGCATCGGATCTTGTTTCTAGCACCAGTCACATCCACAACTGGGTATTGTTTTTGTTTTGGCCCCATCCCTTCATTCTTTCTGGAGTTACTTCTCTACTGATCTCAAGTAGCATATTGGGCACCTAATGACCTGGGGAGTTCCTCTTTTGGTATCCTATCATTTTGCCTTTTCGTACTGTTCATGGGGTTCTCAAGGCAAGAATACTGAAGTGGCTTGCCATTCCCTTCTCCACTGGACCACGTTCTGTCAGACCTCTCCACCATGACCCGCCCGTCTTGGGTTGCCCTGCAGGCATGGCTTGGTTTCATTGAGTTAGACAAGGCTGTGGTCCTAGTGTGATTAATTTGACTAGTTTTCTGTGAGTATGATTTCAGTGTGTCTGCCCTCTAATGTCCTCTTGCAACACCTAACATCTTACTTGGGTTTCTCTTACCCTGGGCGTGGGGTATCTCTTCATGGCTGCTCCAGCAAAGCACAGCCACTGCTGCTTACCTTGGACTAGGGGTATCTCCTTACCACCAATGTCCTGACCTTCAACGTGGGATAGCTCCTCTAGGCCTTCCTGCACCTGCGGATATTCTTTGCAGCCAAAGATGGAGAAGCTCTATACAGTCAACAAAAACAAGACCAGGAGCTGACTGTGGCTCAGATCATGAACTCCTTATTACCAAATTCAGACTCAAATTGAAGAAAGTTGGGAAAACCACTAGACCATTCAGGTATGACCTAAATCAAATCCCTTATGATTATACAGTGGAAGTGAGAAATAGATTTAAGGGCCTAGATCTGATAGATAGAGTGCCTGATGAACTATGGAATGAGGTTCGTGACATTGTACAGGAGACAGGGATCAAGACCATCCCCATGGAAAAGAAATGCAAAAAAGCAAAATGGCTGTCTGGGGAGGACTTACAAATAGCTGTGAAAAGAAGAGAAGCGAAAAACAAAGGAGAAAAGGAAAGATATAAGCATCTGAATGCAGAGTTCCACAGCATGGCAAGAAGAGATAAGAAAGCCTTCTCCAGCGATCAATGCAAAGAAATAGAGGGAAAGAACAGAATGGGAAAAACTAGAGCTCTCTTCAAGAAAATTAGAGATACCAAGGGAATATTTCATGCAAAGATGGGCTCGATAAAGGACAGAAATGGTCTGGACCTAACAGAAGCAGAAGATATTAAGAAGAGGTGGCAAGAATACACAGAAGAACTATACAAAAAAGATCTGAACGACCCAGATAATCATGATGATGTGATCAATAATCTAGAGCCAGACATCTTGGAATCTGAAGTCAAGTGGGCCTTAGAAAGCATCACTACGAACAAAGCTAGTGGAGGTGATGGAATTCCAGTTGAGCTGTTTCAAGTCCTGAGGGATGATGCTGTGAAAGTGCTGCACTCAATATGCCAGCAAATTTGGAAATGTCAGCAGTGGCCACAGGACTGGAAAAGGTCAGTTTTCATTCCAATCCCAAAGAAAGGCAATGCCAAAGAATGCTCAAACTACCACACAATTGCACTCATCTCACATGCTAGTAAAGTAATGCCCAAAATTCTCCAAGCCAGGCTTCAGCAATATGTGAACCGTGAACTCCCTCATGTTCAAGCTGGATTTAGAAAAGGCAGAGGAACAAGAGATCAAATTGCCAACATCCGCTGGATCATGGAAAAAGCAAGAGAGTTCCAGAAAAACATCAGTTTCTGCTTTATTGACTATGCCAAAGCCTTTAATTGTGTGGATCACAATAAATTGTGGATCACAATAAATTGTGGAAAATTCTGAAAGAGATGGGAATACCAGACCACCTAACCTGCCTCTTGAGAAATCTGCATGCAGGTCAGGAAGCAACAGTTAGAACTGGACATGGAACAACAGACTGGTTCCAAATAGGAAAAGGATACATCAGGCTGTATATTGTCACCCTGCTTATTTAACTTCTATGCAGAGTACATCATGAGAAACGCTGGACTGGAAGAAACACAAGCTGGAATCAAGATTGCCGGGAGAAATATGAATAACCTCAGATATGCAGATGACACCACCCTTATGGCAGAATGTGAAAAGGAGCTAAAAAGCCTCTTGATGAAAGTGAAAGAGGAGAGCGAAAAATTTGGCTTAAAGCTCAACATTCTGAAAACGAAGATCATGGCATCCAGTCCCATCACTCCATGGAAATAGACGGGGAATCATTGGAAACAGTGTCAGACTTTATTTTGGGGGGCTCCAAAATCACTGCAGATGGTGACTGCAGCCATGAATTTAAAAGACGCTTACTCCTTGGAAGAAAAGTTATGACCAACATAGATAGCATATTCAAAAGCAGAGACATTACTTTGCCGACTAAGGTCTGTCTAGTCAAGGCTATGGTTTTTCCTGTGGTCATGTATGGATGTGAGAGTTGGACTGTGAAGAAAGCTGAGCGCCGAAAAATTGATGCTTTTGAACTGTGGTTTTGCAGAGGCTCATGAGAGTCCCTTGGACTGCAAGGAGATCCAACCAGTCCATTTTAAAGGAGATCAGTCCTGGGATTTCTTTGGAAGGAATGATGCTGAAGCTGAAACTCCAGTACTTTGGCCAACTCATGCGAAGGGTTGACTCATTGGAAAAGACTCTGATGCTGGGAGCGATTGGGGGCAGGAGGAGAAATGGACAACCAAGGATGAGATGGCTGGATGGCATCAGAGACTCGATGGACATGAGTCTGAGTGAACTCCGGGAGATGGTGATGAACAGGGAGGCCTGGCATGCTGTGATTCATGGGGTCGCAAAGAGTCGGACACGACTGAGCGACTGAACTGATGGACACCTTATCTTCGACAAAGGAAGCAAGAATATACAATGGAGTAAAGACAATCTCTTTAACAAGTGGTGCTGGGAAAACTGGTCAACCACTTGTAAAAGAATGAAACTAGAACACTTTCTAACACCATACACAAAAATAAACTCAAAATGGATTAAAGATCTAAACATAAGACCAGAAACTATAAAACTCCTAGAGGAGAACATAGGCAAAACACTCTCCGACATAAATCACAGCAGGATCCTCTATGACCCATGTCCCAGAATATTGGAAATAAAAGCAAAAATTAACAAATGGGATCTAATTAAAATTAAAAGCTTCTGCACAACAAAGGAAACTATAAGCAAAGTGAAAAGACAGCCTTCTGAATGGGAGAAAATAATAGCAAATGTAGTAACTGACAAACAACTAATCTCAAAAATATACAAGCAACTCCTGCAGCTCAATTCCAGAAAAATAAACGACTCAATCAAAAAATGGGCCAAAGAACTAAATAGACATTTCTCCAAAGAAGACATACGGATGGCTAATAAACACATGAAAAGATGCTCAACATCACTCATTATCAGAGAAATGCAAATCAAAACCACATTGAGTTACCGTTTCACACCACTTTTGGCTGCTATCCAAAAGTCTTCAAGCAATAAATGCTGGAGATGGTGTGAAGAAAAGGGAACCCTCTTACACTGTTGGTGGGAATGTAAAGTAGTACAGCCACTATGGAGAACAGTGTGGAGATTCCTTTAAAAATTGCAAATAGAACTGCCTCATGACCCAGCAATCCCACTGCTGGGCGTACACACCGAGGAAACCAGAATTGAAAGAGACACATGTACCCCAAGGTTCCTCACAGCACTGTTTATAATAGCCAGGACATGGAAGGAACCTAGATGTCCATCATCAGATGAATGGATAAGAAAGCAGTGGTACATATACACAATGGAGTATTACTCAGCCATCAAAAAGAATACATTTGAATCAGTTCTAATGAGATGGATGAAACTGGTGCCTATTATACAGAGTGAAGTAAGCTAGAAAAAAAAAACACCAATACAGTATACTAACACATATATATGGAATTTACAAAGATGATAATGATAACCATGTATGCAAGACGACAAAAGAGACACAGATATATAGAACAGTCTTTTGGACTCTGAGGGAGAGGGAGAGGGTGGGATGGTTTGGGAGAATGGCATTGAAACATGTATAATATCATATAAGAAAAGAATCGCTAGTCTAGGTTCGAAGCAGGATACAGGGTTCTTGGGGCTGGTGCACTGGAATGACCCAGAGAGATGGTATGGGGAGGGAGATGGGAGAGGGGTTCAGGATTGGGAACACCTGTTTACCTGTGGCAGATTCATGTTGATGTATGGAAAAACCAATACATTATTGTAAAGTAAAATAATAAAATATAAAAAATTCCAAACTCAAAAAAAAAATAAAATAAAATACACACACAATTTTTAGTATCCATGACAACACTGTCTATTTGCTTAGTCCTTTTTACTTCCTATTAAAAAAATAAAATTTGAAGTAATTATATTTAAAAGTCCCTGAGAGTTTTCCTGGTGACAGGCAAATGCCTTATTTTTTTTTAATTTATTTCTTTTAATTGGAGGTTAATTACTTTACAATATTGTATTGGTTTTGTCATACATCAACATGAATCTGCCACAGGTATACACGGGTTCCCCATCCTGAACCCCCCCCTCCTCCCTCCCTGTACCATCTTATTTTTGTATACAAAATTTATTTTTGTTTTCATACCTTATCTTTGTATAATTTTGCATACCTTATACAAAATTAGGAAATAGACTATAAATCAATGTAGCTTATCTTCTCTTAAATTCCATTGTCTACTTAGGCTTAGAGAAATCTGGCAATATTGAGTGATTATCTGATGACACAAACTCACACAAGCAAAAGTACTGTCCCTCTATACTTGTGTTAGTTTCTGAAATGGGTTTGTCTTTACCCCATTTCTGTATTCTTCAGTCTTGACCACAATCTATTCGGAGGACTGAATGTGCATTTGAAACTGTAGCTATAGCATCTAACTTCTTTACAAATGTGTGGCCACACGTTTCATCAGTTCAGTTCAGTTCAGTTGCTCAGTTGTGTCCAGCTCTTTGCAACACCATGAATCGCAGCACGCCAGGCCTCCCTGTCCATCACCAACTCCCGAAGTTCACTCAAACTCATGTCCATCGAGTCAGTGATGCCATCCACCCATCTCATCCTCTGTTGTCCCCTTCTCCTCCTGCCCCCAATCCCTCCCAGCATCAGAGTATTTTCCAATGAATCAACTCTTCGCATGAGTTGGCCAAAGTATTGGAGTTTCAGCTTTAGCATCATTCCTTCCAATGAACACCCATGACTGATCTCCTTTAGAATGGTCTGGTTGGATCTCCTTGCAGTCCAAGGGACTCTCAAGAGTCTTCTCCAACACCACAGTTCAAAAGCATCAATTCTTTGGTGCTCAGCTTTCTTCGCAGCCCAACTCTCACATCCATACATGACCACTGGGAAAACCATAACCTTGACTAGACAGACCTTTGTTAGCAAAGTAATGTCTCTGCTTTTTAATATGCTATCTAGGCTGGTCATAAATTTCCTTCCAAGGAGTAAGCGTCTTTTAATTTCATGGCTGCAGTCACCATCTTCAGTGATTTTTAGCCCCCCAAAAATAAAGTCTGACACTTCTTCCACTGTTTCCCCATCTACTTTCCATGAAGTAATGGGACCAGATACCATGATCTTCGTTTTCTGAATGTTGAGCTTTAAGCCAACCTTTTCACTCTCCTCTTTCACTTTCATCAAGAGGCTCTTTAGTTCCTCTTCACTTTCTGCCATATGGGTTTTGTCACCTGCATATCTGCTGCTTCTGCTGCTGCTGCTGCTGCTGCTGCTAAGTCGCTTCAGTCGTGTCTGACTCTGTGCGACCCCATAGATGGCAGCCCAACAGGCTCCCCCGTCCCTGGAATTATCCAGGCAAGAACACTGGAGTGGGTTGCCATTTCCTTCTCCAATGCATGAAAGTGACAAGTGAAAGTGAAGTCGCTCAGTCGTGTCCAACTCTTCGCGACCCCATGGACTGCAGCCTACCAGGCTCCTCCGTCCATGGGATTTTCCAGGCAATATTACTGGAGTGGGGTGCCATCGCCTTCTCCATCTGCATATCTGAGGTTACTGATATTTCTCCCAGCAGTCTTGATTCCAGCTTGTGCTTCTTCCAGCCCAGCATTTCTCATGATGTACTCTGCATATAAGTTAAATAAGCACGGTGACAATATTCAGCCTTGACGTACTCCTTTTCCTATTTGGAACCAGTCTGTTGTTCCATGTCCAGTTCTAACTGTTGCTTCCTGACCTGCATGTAGGTTTCTCAAGAGGCAAGTCATGTGGTCTGGTATTCCCATCTCTTTCAGAATTTTCCACAGTTTATTGTGATCCACACAGTCAAAGGCTTTGACATAGTCAATAAAGCAGAAATAGATGTTTTTCAGGAACTTGCTTGCTTTTTTGATGATCCAGTGGATGTTGGCAATTTGATCTCTGGTTCTTCTGCCTTTTCAAAAACCAGCTTGCACGTCTGGAAGTTCACGGTTTCATCAATTGTTTTTTAAAATCAGTGAGCTGGGAATGATGACACTGAAATGAGGATGACATGGGGGACACTGCCATGACTTGTTCCGGTTCTGTGGGATCTCGTGCAGTAGTGCTGTTTGAACCTAGAGCTCCTTAGAATTATGGAATAGAGCCCCAGGGAGGAGAAAGTACTGGCCCTGGACCACATGGCTCATTAGAAGCTAAATCATGACTTGAACCTGGGCCTGGAGAAGAGAAAAGAGCATTAAGCCACTATTGTGTGCCTACTGTATGCCAGGAAGCATGCCAGGTACCTTCCCATTTTCCATTCCCTCTAATCCACACAACAAAATTTCATGGCTAACAAAGAGGGAAATTAAAGCTCAAAGAGTTGAGCAAGCCCCTCAAATTTCACAAATCTCTTAAGACCTGAGCCCAGATCTAGTTGATTCCAAAGTCTATCTCCTACTTCCTGAAGGTTTCCAGAGGTCCTTCTTTTATATTTCTTATTCTGAAGATTGAAGGCAGGAGGAGAAGGGGACAATAGAGGATGACATGGTTGGATGGCATCACCGACTCAGTGGACATGAGTTTGAGTAAGCTCCGGGAGCTGGTGATGGATGGGGAAGCCTGGCATGCTGCAGTCCATGGAGTCACAAAGAGTCGAACACTACTGAGCGACTGAACTGAACTGAGCTGAACTGATTTTGATGCCTGGAAGAAATGAAAGAATGGGTTCAACTGCTGTCTTCAGGAAGGAGAAAAAACAAAATAGGAGATTTATTAACCCATCATTGTCAATGATTAAAGGACGAGAGAAGAGAAATGCCAAAGACTTTCCTGCAACTTAATATCACCCATCACATTTCAGGTGAAGTGCCCTCGCAGTGAACAGCCAGGAAACAGGAACCTAAAGGGATTTTGTAAGCTTGTTGTAAAATCCTGGAGAGCCGTATAATATTTTCAGTCTCTTGGGGGGATCCTGTATATATGTTGGAGAAATCAAGTATAGGCAGAAAGGAGATGCACCTTGAACAGTTCTTTCTTGCTTTTCTTAGTGTAAAATTAGAGATGATAACCTACTTTTAGGTTTTCTGCTTTTCTGCCTACTTTGTATGTATTGTGTCTATTTCCAAATGTTTCCCAACATTTTCTCTTCAGGACCTCATCAGGGAGGTAGACAGGGCCAGAATTATTATTCCCATTTCTGCACAAGAAGAAGCTGAGTCATAGATTAAGTAATTTGCATAGGATATCACAGATAATTAGCAAAAGTGAGAAGAGAAAGTAGAGGAAAGAGCTGTTGTTTGAAATCATTTATAATTTTTTATGATGTATTTCTATCAAAAGCACTTTTAATATATACATATTTTATTAATTATAACCTTTAAGTCAGTCAGTTCAGTTGCTCAGTCATGTCCGACTCTTTGCAATCCCATGAATCGCAGCACGCCAGGCCTCCCTGTCCATCACCAACTCCCAGAGTTCACTCAAACTCACGTCCATTGAGTCAGTGATGCCATCCAGCCATCTCATCCTCTGTCATCCCCTTCTTCTGCCCCTAATCCCTCCCAGCATCAAGATCTTTTCCAATGAGTCAGCTCTTTGCATGAGGTGGCCAAAGTAGTGGAGTTTCAGCTTTAGCATCATTCCTTCCAAAGAACACCCAGGACTGACCTCCTGTAGAATGGACTGGTTGGATCTCCTTGCAGTCCAAGGGACTCTCAAGAGTCTTCTCCAACACCACAGTTCAAAAGCATCAATTCTTCGATGCTCAGCTTTCTTCACAGTCCAACTCTCACATCCATACATGACCACAGGAAAAACCATAGCCTTAACTAGATGGACCTTTGTTGGCAAAGTAATGTCTCTACTTTTGAATATGCTATCTAGGTTGGTCATAACTTTTCTTCCAAGGAGTAAGTGTCTTTTAATTTCATGGCTGCAGTCACCATCTGCAGTGATTTTGGAGCCCCCCAAAATAAAGTCTGACAATGTTTCCACTGTTTCCCCATCTATTTCCCATGAAGTGATGGGACCAGATGCCATGATCTTCGTTTTCTGAATGTTGAACTTTAAGCCCACTTTTTCACTCTCCTCTTTCACTTTCATCAAGATACTTTTTAGTTTCTCTTCACTTTCTGTCATGAGGGTGGTGTCATCTGCATATCTGAGGTTATTGATATTTCCCCTGGCAATCTTGATTCCAGCTTCTGCTTCATCCAGCCCAGCATTTCTCATGTACTCTGCATGTAAGTTAAATAAGCACAGTGAGAGTACACAGCCTTGACGTACTCCTTTTCCTATTTGGAACCAGTCTGTTGTTCCATGTCCAGATCTAACTGTTGCTTCCTGACCTGCATATAGATTTCTCAAGAGGCAGGTCAGGTGGTCTGATATTCCTGTCTCTTGAAGAATTTTACTCTTATACTAATACAGTATATAAACTTTAAATTGCATACAATAATAGAATTGTCAATACTGTGATAAAAATGTATACAAATGCAAGTGCTAATATTTTCCCCATTGATTCCAGTTGTGCACAACCAGGATATGGTGATTGCCTCCCTCCAGTATCCATGTCTTTGTGTATTTCCCTCCCCTCAAGTGTGGGCAGGACTTGTGACCTTTTAGCCTGTAAATATATCAAAGGTGGTGGGACATTATTCTTGTGGTTGTGTTACATTATATGGAAAGGTGAAAATGTCATTAAGATCCCTAATCAGTTGACATTAATTGCTCAGAAGGGAGATTATCCTGGTGAACCTGTTCTAATTATAAGTCCTTTAAAAGAGGGCCTGTGCCTTCCCTGAAATCAGACTTCAAGTAGCAGACACCCCATATCTCGGTTTCTGGCTTTCAAGAAACAAACTGCTATGAATTCACAGCCACAAATTCTCCCTAGTCAAGCATACAGATGATAATGCAGCCCAGCCCACACCTAGACCTCAGCCTGTGACAGCCTGACCAAGGATGCAGCTAAGATGTGTCTGGACTCCTGATCCACGGATATTGTGAGATAGCAAGTGTGTGTTCTAAGTCACTGTGCTGTGGTAATTTGTTACACAGTGACATAAAATGAATACACCAGAGGGTGGTCTCAGTACCCCCTTGTTTTTGTAGAATTTATTTTCTGTAAAAAATCTGAGCACCAAGCACTAGGTATTCTGCTCAGCACTCTACCTTTAAGATGTCATTTAATCCTCCCTACATTATGGAGTTAGTATTTTTGTACCTAGTTGGGAGTGATAAATCTGAGATTAGTAGGATTAAGCAATCTTCCCCAGGCTACACAGTCAAAAATGAAAGTCAAGGGTCTTGACCCTCAGCTTGGAGCTGAGATTAAAACCAGTTACTCTCTTCCCTTCTTCTGTTGCATCCAGATGACATTACAGAAGACAATAATGGTAAACTTATTTCCCATGGCTTTGTCTACTCGTGAAATGCTGATTATGTGCAACTACTCTAAATATGAAAATTTACACTTATCAGATTGCCCTATTCTTGCCCACAATTTGACTAAGATAATAACAACAAAATACTTTTCATTTAAGGGATCTAGTCCACAACCATCTTTTTTCTTTTTCTTTTAAAGTTTCAATTTTATATTGCAATATAGCTGATTAACAATGTGAGTTTCAGGTGGACAGCAAAGGGACTCAGTTATACATATACATGTATCCATTCTCTCCCAAACTCTTCTCCCATCCAGGCTGCTGCATTACATTGAGCATAATTCTCTGTGCTATGCAGTAGGTCCTTGTTGGTTATCCATTTTAAATATAGCAGTATGTATGTGTTGATCCCAAACCCCCAGCTATCCCTTCCCCCTGTCCTCTCCCTAGCAACCATAAGTTCATTCTATGTCTTTGAGTCTCACAAACATGTTTTAATACTAAGTCGCTGGCAGTGTGTTTTCTTTCCACATTTTTCTAGGGCTTGTTCTCTTAAGGAGAGAGCAAATTATTTTTGAAAATTATTTTCTCCTCTGTACCTTTCAGGATGCTGACAGGGCATTTAATGAAGGACTACTCTACAGATGTTAAGTGAGAGGTGGTTAAGTGTCCAGGAATAACAATAGCAGGAAGCTTTTACCATCCCAGGTCTAAAGGAACAAGGACAGGGGATTATGTTACGAGAGAGTAAAGCTGTAGAACCCATCTCCTTTCCCCACACCCAGAATCTGTAGCAACAAAGGAACACAGATCCTACCACAACTTCAGCATGGCAGGGAGGGAGCAGAAGTAGATGCCCTGATACTCCCCTCTCCTGATGGTGCTTCCTATTATAGGAAGGGAGTCAGCCTTTCACTACCTTTCTACTGGATTTCCATTCATGCTATTCACACTGTCCTGAATACATTTATTGTAGCACTGATGCATTGTGTCCAAAACTCTTAACTTGCAACAGTGGGTTCTGTATGTAGAAGTTACTCATGAGAATGGGTCTGTATGAGAACCATCTGTCAGAGCCAAAAAATATATTGAAGTGGGGAGTTCAAACAGTTGAATAATTGAGTATCAGTGGAGCTTGGAGCTCTTGGAAGCAGTTTGATATGACCTCCCTTTCATTCTATTGTGATGTGCTGATAAAGTAGAACAGTGTGCCCCGAACTGCTGCTTACCGCAAATCAGCTTTTCACCTGTCAACAGCTATCCTAGCAGCTGCTGTTTCTGCATTTCCATGTTCCAAACCTTGAAAATCCATCACTAATCAACACCAAGAAAATAGAGCAAAGTAGGAAAATTCTTTCACTTTCATC
This sequence comes from Oryx dammah, assembly GCF_014754425.2. Taxonomy (NCBI): domain Eukaryota; kingdom Metazoa; phylum Chordata; class Mammalia; order Artiodactyla; family Bovidae; genus Oryx; species Oryx dammah. The sequence continues at coordinate 1,571,351 of NW_024080452.1, forward strand.
AAGAGGCTCTTTAGGTCCTCTTCACTTTCTGCCATAAGGGTAGTGTCATCTGCATATTTGAGATTATTGATATTTCCCCACATCAGTCTTGAGTCCAGCTTGTGCATCATCCAGCCCAGCATTTCACATGATATACTCTGTATATAAGTTAAATAAGCAGGGTGACAATATACAGCCTTGACGTACTCCTTTCCCAATTTGTTTTTTTTTTTAATTTATTTATTTTAATTGGAGGCTAATTACTTTACAATAATATAGTAGTTTTTACCATACATTGACATGAATCAGCCATGGGTGTACATGTGTTCCCCATCCTGAACCCCCTCCCCATCCCATCCCTCAGGGTCATCCCAGTGCACCAGCCCTGAGCACCCTGTCTCATGCATCGAACCTTGACTGGGCGTTAGTATACTGTATTGGTATTTTTCTTTCCGACTTACCTCACTCTGTATAATAGGCTCCAGTTTCATCCACCTCATTAGAACTGATTCAAATGCATTCTTTTTAAGGCCTAAGCAATATCCCATTGTGTATATGTACCACAGCTTTCTTATCCATTCCTCTGCCAATGAATATCTAGGTTGCTTCCATGCCCTGGCTATTGTAAACAGTGCTGTGATGAACATTGGAGTACATGTATCTCTTTCAATTCTGGTTTCCTTGGTGTGTATGCCCAGCAGTGGGATTGCTGGGTCATATGGCAGTCCTTTCCCAATTTGGAAGCAGTCTGTCATTCCATGTCCAGTTCAAACTGTTGCTTCTTGACCTGCATACAGATTTCTCAGGAGACAGATAAGGTGGTCTGGTATTCTAACTTAAAGCTGGCTTAAAACTCAACATTCAAAAAATGAAAATCATGGCATCCAGTCCCATCCCTTCATGGCAAATAGACGGGGAAACAGTGAAAACAGTGACAGACTTTACTTTCTTGGGCTCCAAAATCACTGCAGATGGGGACTGCAGCCAAGACTTAAAAAGACATTTGATCCTTGGAAGAAAAGCTGTGACCAACCTAGACAGCATATTAAAAAGCAGAGACATTACTTTGCTAACAAAGGTCCATCTAGTCAAAGCTATGGTTTTTCCAGTAGATATGTATGGATGTGAGAGTTGGACTATAAAGAAAGCTGAGTGCCGAAGAATTGATGCTTTTGAACTGTGGTGTTGGAGAAGATTCTTGAGAGTCCCTTGGGCTGCAAGGAGCTCAAACCAGTCAATCCTAAAGGAAATCAGTCCTGAATATTCATTGGAAAGACTGATGCTGAAGCTGAAACTCCAATACTTTGGCCACCTGATATGAAGAACTGACTCCTTGGAAAAGACCCTGATGCTGGGAAAGATTGAAGGCAGGAGGAGAAGGGGATGACAGAGGGTGAGATGGTTGGATGGCATCACTGACTCAATGGACATGAGTTTGAGCGAGCTCTGGGGGTTGGTGATGGACAGGGAAGCCTGGCATGCTGCAGTCCATGGGGTCGCAAAGAGTCAGACATGACTGAGTGACTGAAAAGAACTGAGGAAAATTCTTCATTTCCACATTTGCCCAGCTGGTTACATTGTGTTCTGGTGAGGAAGGACTTTTGCAGAACATAGTGGCAGACAAACCACCAGCAGTTTGTTCGGGCCCTGCCACCTGCTTCCAGGTGATGGGCCTCCTTGGGCATGTCCCAAAGCTTAGCAGCAACTTATCTAAGCTAAGCCTTACTCTCTTCCTCAGTCAAATGGAGATAATAGTCCTTTCCCTTATTCCAGAGGATTCATTCATTCATTCAGCAAATCTTGGATCCCCCAGACAGCCTTAACAATTCACATTTAAAAAAAAAAAAATGTCATCAAGGAGCAAAACCAGGCTTTCCCTGGTGGCTCAGTGCCAAAGAATCTGTCTGCCAGTGCGGGAAGTACATATTTGATCCCTGGTCCAGGAAGATCCCATATGCCATGGAGCAACTAAGCCCATGCACCACAACTATTTAGCCTGTGCTCTGGAGCCTGGGAGCTGCAACTACTGAATAAGCCACATGCAGAAACTACTGAAGCCTGCACTACTGGGAACTTCTAGAGCCCATGCTCTGCAACAAGAGAAGGCACCACAATGAGAAGCCCAGCCACTGCAATAGAGAGTGGCCACTGCAATAGAGAGTAGCCCCTGCTCGCTGCAACTAGAGAAAGGCCTGAACGATCTCAAAGACCCAGCACTGCCAAAAATAAATAGACAAATAAATACATAATTTTGAAAAAAGGAGCAAAACCAGAATTTTCAAAACCATCTCAATTTTAAGTATTCAAACCATTTAGTCCTTGACAGTGATAATAATTTGCTGAATAGCTTTAAATGCCAGCTTCTTAATACATTAAATATGTGATCATTTATTTAATTATATATGTCTCCATTCAAGACCTATAAAGAAGATTTGATATATACATGTATATATATATACACACACACAGTGGAATATTACTCATAAATATAATCATAAGAAAGAATGAACTAATACCATTTGCAGCAACATGGATGGACCTAGAGACTGTCATAATAAGTGAAGTAAATCAGATAGAGAAAGACAGATATTACTTAGAATAGAATCTAAAAAAATAATACAAATGAACTTATATACAAAACAGAAATAGAGCCACAGACATAGAAAAGAAACTTAAGGTTATCAAAGGGGAAATGGGGGTTGCAGGGATAAATTAGGAGTTTGGCATAACATAAACACACTGCTATATATAAAATAGATAACCAGCAAGGACCTGTATAGCACAAGGGAATATACTCTCAACATTTTGTAATAACCTATAAGGGAAAATAATCTGAAAAAGTACACACACACACACACACATATATATATACATGCATATACATATATATGTATATAGAGAGCTTCCCTGGTGGCTCAGCTATTAAGAATTGGCCTGCAGTGCAGAAGATGCAAGAAACATGGGTTAAGTCCCTGGGTTGCCATTTCCTTACCCACTCCCATATTCCTGCCTGGAGAATCACATGGACAGAGGAGCCTAGTAGGCTATAGTCCATGAGGTCAAGAAGAGTCAGACAGGACTGGACAGCTAATACACACACACACACACACACACACACACACACAAATCACTTTGCTGTAGACCTGAAACTAACACAACATTGAAAAAAAAAAAAAAGACCTACTCTCTGTGAAGCACCATGCCAGTTTCTGGAGGTACAGAGTTCAATGTCTCCACCATAAGAGAATTCAAAGTGTGATGAGGAAACTTGATCACAGCATATAAGCGACAGATGTATCTTTAAAGTGCAGGAATATTAGAAAAAGAAAAATCTATAGGACACCCATCCTGGGCTATAAGACATGGAAACTATACTCAGATTCGCATTTCTGATAGTTAATCTGACTCCCTGAACTTGAACAAGAAAAAAAAAACAATTGTGTTTCTGTGGTCCAGGCAAGAGATAGTGGTCCTGCAGTGCAGTGATGTTGACTGTAAGAGAGCAAAGTATTCTTTTGGAGACTAGATAGTGCATTTTACAGTAAACTATGACAGCCTCGATATCACATGGGGAAGAAGAGAAAGGGAAGGGGGATTAGTATTCCTCTCTGATTTCTTGCTTGAATAATCTTATTAATTCCCCTCATCAGCCCTACAGGGTAGGTATTCTTATTAACATTTTACTTAGAGCTTCAAGATAAGTAGCTAGTAAGGTCAGGGCCAAGATTCATACCCACAGCCTGATTCCAAAGCCCATGCTTGTGTACTACAAATCCATCCCCCTCCAGAATCTTCATATCAGTCTTTCTATGAAACCCTCTTTTTAGATTCAAAAGTCTGCACCCTGGATCATTAGATGTGGCAAGGGAAAAGAAAGGGTACGGCAGGATTGGAGATGACAGAGAGAAGTGTGGGGCTGCTAACCAGTCTTATCTCCCTTCCATCATCTGCATCCCTTCCCCACCTCTCTTTTCTACCAGCAGGTGCATGATTCTTGGGGCTCAGGGCCCTCCTGATAACCTGGTCCTCTCTATAGGAATCAACGCAGTCAGTCTCTGCAGTGTCCCCTGACAGTCTATTTGATGGGGTTTCTCACAGCATTACCAGGTTTGGGGATATCTAATGTGCTCCAAAGAGAATGGTTTAAGAGATGAGAATCAAGAAACTCTAGTTTGCTGTTTGCTTACCAGCATTCTTAGGCTCCATCCTCACTCCAGTTGTCATGTGCAAGGCAGAATTTTCTTTCTGGCCAAGGCAGTATCTTGACAATGGATGGGAGCTATTTTAGCCTTCAGAGTTTCTTCTGGATCTACACAGCAGTTTTAAATTTTCTGGGGACAGAGTGGAAAGGCTTTCTTTCTCCATCTTTTCCATGATGCTCTGCTCCCAAAGACTGGGGTCTAGTGGTTCAGATGACAGGATGGTGTCATCTGTGGACTAAAGTGCTGCATCAATGATTTCCAAGGTAGCAAAGATGTTACCTAGCAGTAACAGAGCCCACTGGCTGCTCAACCCTTTTTCTCATCCTGATGTGTCTCATTTCTCTTCTTCAACTTGTCTGTTTACTACTACTCCAAATTGCCAAAGAAAATATCAAATAATGATAACAGCCCAGATTTGAGATGGGTTTCTAATACTGGACACACTGTAGATGTCCTCAGCAGGACTCACTCTCTGAATTTAGCCTGTGGCATTTGTTGAGCCTTTGGAGACCTGGGAGATGTTTTTTGAGATTTCCTGAGGACAGAATTCTAACTTGTGAACTCTTCTGCTGTCATAATAAGTAGGAGAGGAATTTTCCTTGTTTCACAGAATAGGTGGTTTCGAGGAAAGTTATCAATACAATTATCTAAAACATTTAGATAATTTCATTCTATTTCATAATAAGAAATATATTGCTGTGGATGGGGGGAAAATATTTTGGCCCAACTCTTAATTCTTGGGGCACTGTATGTTTTAAGAGAAATGTAACCAGAACTCTTCAGCATTTTAGCCTGATATGCATCAAAAGGTTTTCTTTTCTTATCCTTCTATTTATGTGTAGTTTGTTACCCTTTTTGTAGCAGAGTTTGTGTTCCTAGTCACAAAGAGTGAAATTCTGACTTTTTTCTGTGCACAGTAACCTCCTATGTTAGAAATTGGATATTCTGCAGCTGTTGAAAAGAGGTCTTTTATGGGCAGCTTCTTGAGTCCTCTCCAAGGTCAAGGTCTGATTTCCACTCACAATTCTGAAACTCTCCTCACTGACTTTGGATTAATAGCTTTCTTGTACTTAAATTGCATCATCTACAAAAGAAAGATGATAATGTCTGCCCCCCAACCCTGTCCATTTTTTTTTTCAGTCAATGAGAAAGTCTGAAAGCACTTGGATTGCTCTATGGGACCTATTTTAGAAATGCTTTATTAGCAGCCGGGCCAGTCAGACAGATGCCACAAAGGCTCAAATGCTGAGACTTCAAATAATGAAAACCCAGCTCTTAGCTCACTTTATCCAAACTCTATACTTGAAACTGTGGACTTATTTAACTTATAACCAGGCGAGATACTTCTCTCAGCTTTCATCATTGGCATAAATTAGTACCTGCTTTATAGAGATATTCTCAGATTAAAGGAAGAAATGCAAACGACTCGAGCAGCATACAATGCTCAGGAAACATAGGCTGCATTACCTTTACTATATGTTATGATAGAGCATTCATTAAGAAGTTTTATTGGCCAGGAGCCAAATAAAATCAAATGTACATATGTTCTCTGAGGTACCAGCCACTGCCAAAAACAGTGTCAGGATTTCCAAGAAAAAATATGACTAAACCTGAAAGATGTGGTGATACTATCTGTAACTGGTAACCAAGAAGTCATCTGCATAGATAACTCCAGCTCTTAGTGGTGAAGGCCTCATCTCATCTCAAGGTATATGCAGTGTTAGTTTGAACATTACAGATGGACAGTGCATGGGTCGGTCAGTCAGTTCAGTTGCTCAGTCGTGTCTGACCCTTTGCAACCCCATGGGCCACAGCATGCCAGGCCTCCCTGTCTGTCACCAACTGCCAGAGTTTATTCAAACTCATGTCCATTGAGTCAGTGATACCATCCAACCGTTTCATCCTCAGTCATCCCCTTCTCTTCTGCCTTCAATCTTACCCAGCATCAGGATCTTTTCAAATGAGTCAGCTCTTCATAAAAGGTGGCCAAAGTATTGGAGTTTCAGCTTCAACATCAGTCTTTCCAATGAACACACAGGACTGATCTCCTTTCGGATGAACTGGTTGGATCTCCTTGCAGTCCAACGGATTCTCAAGAGTCTTCTCCAACACCACAGTTCAAAAGCATCAAATCTTCGGTGCTCAGCTTTCTTTATAGTCCAACTCTCACATCCATACATGACCACTGGGAAAACCATAGCCTTGACTAGACAGACCTTAGTCGGCAAAGTAATGCCTCTGCTATTTAATATGCTGTCTAGGTTGGCCATAGCTTTCCTTCCAAGGAGTAAGCATCTTTTAATTTCATGGCTGCAATCACCATCTGCAGTGATTTTGGAGCCCAGAAAAATAAAGTCAGCCACTGTTTCCACAGTTTCTCCATCTATTTCCAATGAAGTGATGGGACCAGATACCATGATCTTTGTTTTCTGAATGCTGAGCTTTAAGCCAACTTTTTGACTCTCTTCTCTCACTTTCATCAAGAGGCTCTTTAGTTCTTCCTCACTTTGTGCCATAAGGGTGGTGTCCTCTGCAAATCTGAGGTTTTTCATATTTCTCCGGGAATCTTGATTCCAGCTTGTGTTTCTTCCAGTGCAGCATTTCTCATGATGTACTCTGCATAGAAGTTAAATAAGCAGGGTGACAATATACAGCCTTGACGTACTCCTTTCCCTATTTGAAACAAGTCTTTTGTTCCATGTCCAGTTCTAACTGTTGCTTCCTGACCTGCATACAGATTTCTCAAGAGGCAGGTCAAGTGGTCTGGTATTCCCATCTTTTCCAGAATTGTCCACAGTTTATTGTGATCCACACAGTCAAAGGCTTTGGCATAGTCAATAAAGCAGAAATAGATGTTTTTCTGAAACTCTCTTGCTTTTTTGATGATCCAACGGATGTTGGCAATTTGATCTCTGGTTCCCCTGCCTTTTCTAAAACCAGCTTGAACATCTGGAATTTCTTGGGCCACATACTGTTGAAGCCTGACTCAGAGAATTTTGAGCATTACTAGTGTGTGAGATGAGTGCAATTGTGCAGTAGTTTGAGCATTCTTTGGCATTGCCTTTCTTTGGGATTGGAATGAAAACTGCCCTTTTCCAGTCCTGTGGCCACTGCTGAGTTTTCCAAATTTGCTGGCATATTGAGTGCAGCACTTTCACAGCATCATCTTTCAGGATTTGAAATAGCTCAACTGGAATTCCATCACCTCCACTACCTTTGTTTGTAGTGATGCTTCCTAAGGCCCACTTGACTACACATTCCAGGATGTCTTGCTCTAGGTGAGTGATCACACTATCTTGATTATCTGGGTCATGAAGATCTTTTTTGTACAGTTCTTCTGTGTATTCTTGCCACCTCTTCTTAATATCTTCTGCCTCTGTTAGGTCCATACCACTTCTGTCCTTTATTGAGCCCATCTTTGCATGAAATATTCCCTTGGTATCTCTAATTTTCTTGAAGAGATCTCTAGTCTTTTCCAATCTATTTTTTCCCTTTATTTCTTTGCACTGTTCACTGAAGAAGGCTTTCTTATCTCTTCTTGCTATTCTTTGGAACTGTGCATTCAGATGGGTATATATTTCCTTTTCTCCTTTGCTTTTCACTTCTCTTCTTTTCACAGCTATTTTTAAGCCATCCTCAGACAGCCATTTTGCTTTTTTGCATTTCTTTTCCTTGGGGATTCTCTTGAGCCCTGTCTTCTGTACAATGTCATGAACCTCCATCCATAATTCATCAGGCACTCTATGTATCAGAACTAGTCCCTTAAATCTATTTCTCAGTTCCACTGTATAATCATAAGGGATTTGATTTATGTCATACATGAATGATTTAGTGGTTTTCCCTACTTTTTCAAATTAAGTCTGAATTTGGCAATAAAGAGTTCATGATCTGATCCACAGTCAGCTCCCAGTCTTGTTTTTGCTCACTGTATAGAGCTTCTCCATCTTTGGCTGCAAAAAATATAATCAATCTGTATTCAGTGTTGGCCATCTGGTGATGTCCATATGTAGAGTCTTCTCTTGTGTTGTTGGAAGAGGGTGTTTGCTGTGACCAGTGTGTTCTCTTGGCATAACTCTATTAGCCGTTTCCCTGCTTCATGCTGTACTCCAAGGCCAAATTTGCCTGTTACTCCAGGTATTTCTTGACATCCTATTTTTGTATTCCAGTCCAGATGAAAAGTACATCTTTTGGGGGGTGTTAATTCTAAGGTCTTGTAGGTCTTCATAGAACCGTTCAACTTCAGCTTCTTCAGCATTACTAGTCGGGGCATAGACTTGGATTTCCGTGATATTGAATGGTTTGCCTTGGAAACTAACAGAGATCATTCTGTCGTTTTTGAGATTGCATCCAAATACTGCATTTCAGACTCTTTTGTTTACTTTTGTTTAGCTACTCCATTTCTTCTAAGGGATTCTTGCCCACAGTAGTAGATATAATGGTTATCTGAGTTAAATTCATCCGTTCCAGTCCATTTTAGTTTGCTGATTCCTAAAATGTTGACATTCACTCTTGCCATCTCCTGTTTGACTACTTACAATTTCCCTTGATTCATGGGCCTAACATTTCAGGCGCCTATGCAATGTTGCATGGATAGCAACACAGAAATGTGATTTTAGTCATCGATGTCCTTTTAGTTGAAGGACTTCCCAAGGTGATTTCAGCCTTCCAACTTTTTCCTGTTTCCTCTTCCAGGCAATGATGGTTTGGTACCTCAAGAGTCTCTCTTGGCAATAGATTCCCAGGCCTGGTTCATCAGAGGCAAATCATTAGTTCAGTATCACTCTCTGTCTCTTCCCTTATTATCTGAAATCTGTTTTTTATTGAGCTGTGGTTGGATTATATAAAGCTGTTTGCAGTTTCTTTGTTCTGTCCATTACTAGAAACCCTTTTAAACTTTAAATTGTTCCCAACTATTCTTGACCTTTCTTGATTTTGCCTCTCTTCCATTCATGCTAATTTTATCTAGAGTTCATATCATCCTTAGACCTTAAACCTCCTAAGGCTCAGGGGATTGTATGACTTACTTAAAGTCACAGATTCAATCCACAGGCTGAGTCAAAAAGCAAGAACTCCTAACTCATCATTCTAGAATCATTTTACTTTCAATATGGATCTTTTCTTCCATAAAGATGAATGTGACTCAGAACTACAAACTGGACATGGGAAATGGCCTAAGCTAAAATTAATGATTAACAAGCAAGAAGCTAGTATTTCTCAAGTGTGATCCTCTAACCAGTATCATCAGCACCACTGAGTTGCTTGTTAGAAATTCAGAATCTCAGGCTCCACCAAAGACTTATGGAAGCAGAAGCCACCAGGGACATCCTCTTCACTGGTAATATAAATATTTAAGGCTTTAAATTTTCACTGAAGGATCACTTTAACCACATGATACAAATTCTGACATTTAGTATCTTCATTGTTATCTAGTTCCAAGTTATTTTCAGTTATCATTATTACTTCTTTTTTCATGAATTAATTTGATTAATAAAATTTATTTAAAAATTAGAATATGAAGATGTAGTTGTGTTTTAAAATCAAGTTTTAACTTAGTAGTAATGAGTAAGACATAAGCATCAGACAGAGGCTTCTGGTTCAAGATGGTAGAGGAGTAGAAGGATGTGTGCTCATCTCCTCCTGTGAGAGCACCAAAGTTGCAATTAGCTGTTGAACAGCTATCAACAGGAGGATGCTATAACCTACCAGGAAAATTTACCCTGCATTCAAAGAAAATAAAGAAGCCACAGCAAGATGGTAGGAGGGACACAATCATGATAAGATCAAATTCCATACCCACAGGGTGGGTGACCCACAAACTGCAGAGCAATAATACTAAAAAAATTATCCCACTGTTGTAAAGGTTCTGAACTGCGTGTCAGGCTTCCCAGCCTGTGGATTTGACAAAGGGACTGGTAATCCCGGTACAGGGTAGCTGACCTGGAAAACCAGCAGGATTTGATTATAGGACTTCATAGGACCAGGGGAAACAACAACTCCAGTCTCAGAGGGCACAAACAAAATCTTGACAAGACCCAGAAGGAAGGAGCAGTGAGTCCACAGGAAACTGGTCCAAAACTATCTGCTAGTGTTGGAGGGTCTCCTGTGGAGGTGTGGGTCAGCAGGGTCTCACCACAGGGATGGGGACACTGGCAACAGCAGGACACTGGCAGTCCTGGAAGGTCTCACTTGGCATAAGCCCTTTTGGAAGTCACCATTAACCCTGTCATAGAGCCTGTAGATCTTAGGGTTGGTCACCTCAGGCCAAACAACTAACAGGGAGGAGGCACAACCCCACCCATCAATGGATAATTGAATTAAAATTTCACTGAGAAAGGCCTTGCCCACCAGAGCAAGACCCAGTTGTTTTTTTTTCCCCCACTGCCAGTCCATCCCATCAAGAAGCTTACACAAGTTTCTTAGCCTCCTACAACAGAAGTCAGACAGAAGAAGCAGGAAGAACCACAATCCCATAGCTAGAACAAAGCCACATTACAGAACATTAATCAGGATGAAAAAGCAGAAAGTTATATCCCAGATGAAGGGACCATCTCTCCCCTTTACAAAAGTGGGAGAACTTTTTTAGTATTATTGTTCTGCAGTTTGTGGGTCACCTACCCAGGGGGTATGGGATTTGATTTTATCTTGATTGTGCCCCTCCTACCATCTTGCTGTGGCTTCTTCTTTTTCTTTAAAATGCTCCCAGAAAAACAACTAAATGAAGTGGAGATAGGCAACATTTCAGAAAAAAAAAAAACTGAGAATAATGATAGTGAAGATGATTCATGATCTCAGGAAAACAATGGAGAAGATGCAATAAATGTTTACTAAAGGCCTACAAGAACTAGAGAACAAACACAGATGAATAATATACTAGAAGAAATTAATAGCAGAATAACTGAGGCAGAAGAATGGATGAATGACCTGGAGAACAGAATAGTGAAAATCACTACCACAGAACAGAAAATAGAAAAAAGAATGAAAAGAAATAAAGGCAGCCTAAGAGACCTCTGAGGCAACATTAAATGCACCAACATTTACATTATAGGGGTCCTGGAAGGAGAAGAAAGAGAGAAAGGATCTGAGAAAATATTTGAAGAAATAATAGCTGAAAACTTCCAGAGTATGGGAAAGGAAATCGTCACCTAAGTCCAGGAAGCACAGAGAGTCTCAGGCAGGATAAACCCAAGGAGGAACACACTAAGACATGTAGTAATCAAACTGACAAAAGTTAAAAACAGAAATAAAATATTAAAAGCAACAAGGAAAAAATGACAACATACAAGGGAACTCCTATCAGGCTATCAGCTTATTTCTCAATAGATACTCTACAAACCAGAAAGGAATGGCATGATACATTTAAAGTGATGAAAGGCAAGAACCTACAACCAAGAAAGAATATTATACCCAGTAAGATTCTGCTTCAGATCTAATGGAGAGATCTAAAGCATTCCAGACAAGGAAAATTTAAGAAAATTCAGCACCACCAAACCATCTTTACAACAAATGCTAAAGGAATTTCCCTAGGCAGAAAACACAAAAAAAGGAAAAGCCCTACAGAAAATAAACCCCAAACAATTAAGAAAATGGGAGTAGGATCATACATATCGATAATTACCTTAAATGTAAATGGATTAAATGCACCAACCAAAAGACATAGACTGGCTGGGTAGATGAAAACATGCATGTATGCACTTCCACTTACCATATCACTCTGCTTGACACCCCCCGCCCCAAGCTGTATGTAATTATTTTCTATTGTTAGATTAATCATGTTCCCATTATGGCTTGCAACTGTAATTATCTTTTATTTTTTGTCTGGCTATTGATTGTGACAACTGATAAACATCTTTTACTGTTGTGATTATGTAACTATTACTAATACCATTGTATCATAATTGTCAAGAGAAAAATAATAGAATCCTGTATCACCAAAGTGAAAATGAAAGTGAAGTCGCTCAGTCATGTCTGACTCTTAGCGACCCCATGGACTGCAGCCTACCAGGCTCCTCCGTCCATGAGATTTTCCAGGCAAGAGTACTGGAATGGGTTGCCATTGCAAACTACCATTTAGCAGAAAAAGCTGTAATCACTTTTTAAAATCCAGGTACATATCAGAAGTGTCTTGGAATTTTTTGAAAAATACAAATGCCCAGATATTGTTTTTTTCCTCCAGAGCTCCAGATATGTTTCTAATGAGCAGTCATATTTTAAAACAACTGGATTGTATGATGATCTTTTACTTTTATCTAGTTTATTTCATGTTTTCTACTACATATTCACTGCTTTCATTTCATTTAGTTTATGTTTTCCAGTGTCTCCATATCTTCTTGTTATTCTTTCTCAAACCATTATCAAGCATAGTAGAAAAGCTTGTGTGTGCGTGCGTGTGTGTGTATATATATATATAATCTTAGAAAACTTCTGAATTTTTGCCTAACTAAAAAGTTTCTGACATTTTGACTCCACTTTCTTGACTTAGTATGAATTGAATGCTAGATTTCTAATTTAAAAAATAGATATACAACAAGCAGCAAAGATTTACTGTATAACACAGGGAACTATAGTAAATATCTTGTAATAACCTGTAATGGTAAATAATCTGAAAAATAATATATGTGTATATGTATAACTGAATGTGCACCTGAGACATTAAGTCAACTATACTTCAATAAAATATAAATATATATTATGAAAAAGTTAGGAAAAGGCAAAAAGCAAAAGTAAATACTTTAAAGTCACATGAAAAGACATAAGTATAATACAGATAAGTAATAAGAGAGTAAAAAATCTGTCTTATACTGATTCGTTGACTTTTTGAGCCAGAGGTCAATTTTCATAAATATTTCATGTGCACTTGAGAAGAGTATGATTCCTCAACATGGAAGGTATTCCTGTGGTAGAGTGGGAATGGTTGTGGGGAGGTGATAGAATTAGAAAGGGGCAAGCATGGAAGGAAAGAGACAAGTTATGAGGCTATTGTGATTTTTAAATGGTGGCTTGGGCCAGGAAGTGAGTAGTGGAAGTGAGGAGATGCAATTTAATTATGGATGTATCTTCAAAGTAAAACCAAGCAGAATTTCCTAAAGGACTGCATGTGGGAGAGAGAAGTCTTGCCTGAGCAACTGAAATGGGTTGGACCATAGGTGGAACAGATTTGGGGTCAAAGACTCATGGAGAGTTCATATTACACACCCAGATGGAGAGGCCAAGGAGGCAGAAGAGAGGTCTGAACTTGGAACATAAACTTGGGTATTTTGCACTTGCTGGTGGTTTTTAAAGCCATAAAATTAGCTGAGAATACCTAGGACAATGGTTTTCAACTGGGAGTGACTGAGGTGGTTGCTACTGAAATGTAATGATTCCACTACAAGGGATGGGATGCTGCCAAACAGGGCTTCCCAAATGGGGCTAATGGTAAAGAACCCACTTGCCAATGCAGGATTCATAAGAGATGCAGGTTCAATCCCTAGGTCAGGCAGGTCCCCTGGAAGAGGGCAGGGCAACACACTTCAGAGTTCTTGCCTGAAGAATCCCATGGACAGAGGAGCCTGACAGGCTACAGTCCTTGGGTCTCAAAAAGTTGGATGCAACTGAAGTGACTTAGCTTGCAAGCTTGCATCATAACAAGGGATTATCTGGCCCAGATTACCTAAATAGACATTTCTCCATAGAAGACATACATATGGCTAATAAACATATGAAAATGTGCTCAACATTGCTTATTATTAGAGAAATCAAAACTACAAGTATACCATCTCACACCAGTCAGAATGGCGATCACCATAAAGTCTACAAATAATAAATGCTGGAGAGGGTATGGAGAAAAAGCAACCCTCTTGCACTGTCGGTGGGAATGCAAATTGATACAGCCAATATGGAGAAAAGTATGGAGATTCCTTTAAAAAAAAAACTAGGACCTACACACTGAGGAAACCAGAATTGAAAGAGACACATGTACCCCAATGTTCATCGCAACACTGTTTATAATAGCCAGGACATGGAAACAACCTAGATGTCCATCAGCAGATGAATGGATAAGAAAGCTGTGGTACATATACACAATGGAGTATTACTCGGCCGTTAAAAAGAATACATTTGAATCAGTTCTGATGAGATGGATGAAACTGGAGCCGATTATACAGAGTGAAGTAAGCCAGAAAGAAAAACACCAATACAGTATACTAACACATATATATGGAATTTAGAAAGATGGCAATGATGACCCTGTATGCAGGACAGCAAAAAAGACACAGATGTGTATAGCGGACTTTTGGACTCAGTGGGAGAGGGAGAGGGTGAGATGATTTGGGAGAATGGCACTGAAACATGTATAATATCATGTAAGAATCGAATTGCCAGTCTATGTCCGATGCAGGATATGGCACGCTTGGGGCTGGTACGTGGGGATGACCCAGA